>NW_020222522.1:0-5115 GCF_003070985.1 Temnothorax curvispinosus
TTAAAATGGTATATTATTTTGGTTGGATAGCGATTGACTTGCGCGAAACTCTCTATGCAATCCTTATAAGCAATTATGTAAAGTTGAGAATAATGACCGTCATTATGCACTTGATCTGGTTTCTTACTAATGTTTTCAAATTCTTGCTCATTAATTATATGTGCGAAACAGTCTCCACCAAGGTATTCATTTTATATTTAATTTCGAGTAAATGTTAATTTAAAATTTTCTTATAACAAACAAGTTGATTAAAGATTTTACTGTTATTAATATCTATCTTCAAATTAATTAAAAAATTTCTCTAAATTACATTTGGCATATTACAATTTTAGGCAAGTGCAACAGCAGATTTATTAAACAGATTATCGTATTTCACTTGTGACGTTGAAATTCGTGAAATTGTAAGTTGCTAGACCAATTCGTTGAAATATATATATTATTGAAATAATCATTAAATAACGTATAATATTAAAATATTAAAAAATTAGTAAAATATCTACTAAATGTAATGTATTTTGTTATTATAGATTTCACAGTTTTCATTACAAGGAGTTCATGCACCACTTAGATTTTGCGGAATCGGATTTTTCCAATTTGGCTACAAATTTCTTCATAGGGTACGTTACATTTATAATTTAATTACATACTACAAATGGTCACATTCGTGACAAATTTTTAATAAAACAACTTACACACTATCTTTATTTTCAGTTTATAACGTCTATCGCGACCGTTTCAGTTATAATAATACAAGCACAAGCAAATAAATAAATATTTTTATCATGTTGTAACACAGTTGGTAAAACAAAATAGTTTAAATAAATACCCACATATATCTAATATATATTTTATAAAATGCATTATATATAATATCTTCTGGAATAATATTGAAAATTGTGAGTGAAAAAAATAAAAATATATTTTATGCAATATATAGAAGGTGAATAATTAATATTCTTTATTATGCTTTCATATCAATTTTATCTGTCCACGATTATCTTCATAACCGTAAGAATTATTCTTTGCATGTTTTTTTTTGTAATTATGCAGTTTAGGGGAAGCACCTCCGATGACCTTGACCTTGACATATGTTGTCAAGGTCACCCTCCTGAGTGACCTTCAGAAGGTTTTAGCCGTCGCTCGTTTTTTATTAAAAAGTTATAACAAAAAAAGTTTCGAAAATATAGCAGTTATTTTAAGTACTGAGAGGCATAAACGACTAATATTACGTTTTTCTTTAAAGCAGAGAATACTTTATTTCGCGAGAAAGTCGCTGCTTCACCAAAACACAACATTTAAACCAGTAAATTGTTGATAAATTGAAGTCTTTTTGTTAAAGCAGAGAATACTTTATTTTGCGAAAAAGTCACTGCTTTACCAAAACACAACATTTAAAGCAGTAAATCGTTGATCACTAACCTACATAGGTTAGTTGACGCGCTTTAAAAGTATTTAAGTGTTTAAAGCGCGTCAACTAATCTATATATGCACCTATATATGCTATATTTTCCAAACTTTTTTTGTTAATAACTTTTTAACGAATAGCGAGCGACGGCTAAAACCTTTTGAAGGTCACTCGGGGTCATGACCTTGACAACATATATCAAGGTCATTGAAATCGGTGAGGTCGCCAAACTTTTTTTTGTTAATAACTTTTTAATAAAAAACGAGCGACGGCTAAAACCTTCTGAAGGTCACTCAGGAGGGTGACCTTGACAACATATGTTAAGGTCAAGGTCATTGGAGGTGCTTCCCCTAAACTGCATAATTACCTTTTTTTTTTATACTAGACATCACAGACGCTCGCTGTGATGTCTAGTTTAAAAGCTGTCAACTGCTGAAGTAAACGCAGCGAGAGAATCAATCGGCAACGCGGAAAAGCGACAACAATCAGCTTCGATAGATTCGAGTATCGACTTTACACGCCTTTTTTAGATATGGATGGATGGATGGATGGATTTATCATATAATTTATTAATATTATTAATATGTTATTATTATATTAATAGTTATATGTACTTTAAAACATGCAACAAAATTAACGCATACAATTTTTCACGATTTAATGTCGATTTTATCGATTCTCCCTCTCCTTCATTCATTACGCTTGAAACAATTATTCTCTCTATAAAACTAGTTTTATATTGTTTTATCAAATAATACCATTCCTTATATATAGATTGCAAAATTTTGTAATAATTTTTATATGTATTCGTAATATAATAATATAATGCTTCTTGAAAAATACCACTGATATTGATTGATAATTCATATTATCAAGAGACACGGTAGTGTCTTGCGCTAAGTACACGCGAAGCAAGATCGCACCGTGAGTCTTTTACGCGACGCGACCAGTTGCAAGTACCCAAGATTTTGAGATCTCGATAACCAGTGAACAGGTCAGATTCTAACTATATAGGCTTAATGAATGGCTTGAACCACATTTATATAATAAAAGTGTTTTTATTTTTTCTCTATACGTACTGTACAAACGGAGATATTGCGATTCAAAGTCCGAATAGTGTGAAAATTTTACATTAAGAAATTATATAATCGTCGTTCGTCACTTGCACTACTTTTTCTAATCTCGTATACATCATAAAAATATTTTAAGACATGTTTTATACATAATAATATTATAGGGGAGACCGGGGCTAGAAGTCACACGAGTAAGTTGTCATAAAGCTTATATCTCACTTGATAGATTGAGTGGATATTATTTTTTATAGTGTAGGTTGCTCCTATCGTGTTAGTCGAGTGTACGAAATAGCTCGTTTCAAAAACATCGCATATGATATTTACGAACACTTTTTAAAAGCTGGAGGTCATGAATAAATTTTTCTTGCCTCTATTTTTATTGTTCCGTTGGTTTTTGAAATTACTAGTCGTAATTTCTTTTTGGTCATAAGAAATATTTATAGTTTTAGATAATTTTTCATGTATTTAGTTAACCGTCATTGCAACATAGTTTATAAATATAATTTTCTTTGTTCAAAATAACCGTTCAGGGTAAGTTGTCTCAAATGAGATGAGATTCAAAGTTTATGAGAATTATTATTCTTTTATTTACTCAAAGTTTATGAAAGTATTACAAAGTTTATGACAATTATTATTCTTTCATTTACTCTAAGTTTATGAGAATTATATTACAAATTTTATGAAAATTATTAATTTTTCTATAGTCTTATAGTTACTATTTGGTAGCGCTGTCGGTCGAACACTGAGCGACGAGTCTAGTCAAGACTTTTTTTTTTGTATAAGCGAGAGTCTCAAGCGGAGAGTCGTCACGGCAGCACGCATTAAGCCCCTTGCACAATGCCAGGCAACAAGCAATAGGAACAGGAAATAACCAAAAAATCGTTATTTAATTACAACCTAAAAAATTCGAATGCTATGATTAGTTGGCAACAGGCAATAGGCACAGAATTTCCAACGTGATGGAAACTGTGTCTATTGCCTGTGTCACTGTTTATTCTGCATTTATACATGATTTTTTATTTCTATTCCCTGTTCCTATTGCCTGTTGCCTGGTATTGTGCAAGGAGCTTTAAATACATACAGTTGAAAGGGTGTCCTTCATTATTCCACCATCTACATTAATAGTAATAGCGCGTCCACATACGCATGCGACACGAGTCGCGGATGTCAAGAAATTGATATCATCAACAGAAATTATAAAGATCCGCTATCGTTACTATTTTCTGCAAATTCTGCAACCAACTGGTCAGCAAAAGTTCAGTTTAGAATAGAAACCATGTGTGCAATGACCAAAAGTATTCGAACGATTTTGACGCCATTTCTAATAATCAGTTACGTGTTTGGTTTAAGAATTGTTAATTTATCTAAATATTCAAGATTATGGTTTAGTGTTTTATACATGCTGTTACTTTGGTCAGTTTACTGTATCCTCTCAACATCTGCATTGATATCTTCTTTTAATGAGCTTTATCCCATCGAGGACAGCATTTTCTATTGGCTAGAATCATATACGACCTTATTGTCAATCGTGTTTGGGATATACCATGAGAAGGTGTGTAGTTACTAATATAAAAAGCTATTATTAATAAGCAATTAATATTGTAATATAAGAGTTATTGGTAATAATAACTTCTTTTCTCTAATACACAATTACACAGATAAAATAGACATAAAAATTATAATCCATAATTCACTAATTTCTCCCTGAAGATGTTACACTTGTTGTCAGACACCCCGTATATTACATTCTTAATATATAATATAAAATATGCGCTGTTAGACACATAAGCTTAACAAAATCGTCAAATTTTAGAATAATAAACAATTATTTATCGATTTCGCATGACAGAAATTCCAAAACTGTTTGAGAAAACTCGATATTGTAGACAGTACATTATTTAAGCTAGGAACAGTGACAGATTATAACAAACTACGTAAGAAAACAGTACGGCTTGTCTTAGGATGGTTCATGATAGTTATATTAACGATATACAGTGTAGCATTATCTATAAAAAATGAATATAATCGTGATAACGCAACATCCATATTCTACGTGTTGATACGAGACTACTGCTTTCACATCAACTTCATCGGCGACTTGACTACGGCAAGTATTCTCGAGTTAGTACATTTCTTCCATATACATATTATAAATTAATCAAACTAAATTAAAAATTAGTCAAACTAAAATTTGCAAAAATTAATCAAACTAAAATATAACGCCATATAATTATTTTATACCGAAACTTTTATACTTATTATTAGATACATAGGATTAAAGTTTGATCAAATCAATGAGCATCTTCAAAACTTGACGAGAAATAATAAACGCAAAATAAAACAGGCTTGGCAAAGACCCAAAACACATCAGCATCAACACAGATTTTCAAAAACACTAAACAGGAAGTGCATAATATGGATCATTACGTAAGAAAATTGACTTAAATTGTACTGCTAAATATTAATATTACCAAAAGTTACTCAAATTTACTTAATGTAAATTAATTGTAAGTTACTTAAATTGTAACAGCAATAATATTACTAAAAACAATTTACAAATAATAATATACACAGACTAAAATTTTATATGTATATGTGCACGTCTAGACATCTTCATTTGGAGTTACGTAAAATATC
>NW_020222523.1:0-2904 GCF_003070985.1 Temnothorax curvispinosus
AGTCTCGTCGTTCTTGTTGACGTTGAAGAGGTTGCTATCGATGTCGCTGTTCTCGATGTGCTCGGCGAAGGCAAGCGGTGTAATGGCGTTGACGGCAGTCTTCTGCGTTCCGCGTACTTTGCTCTGGATTGTCTTCCCATTTGCGCCAAATCTGGCGACGGTGTTGTTCGTCGTCGAGATATATCTTCCAATGACAGCCGTGTCAACCTCACGTATGGCTGTAGTGTTGCCGTGCTTGTGGACGCTTGCGGCTCCACTGTTGTCGGAGGCGATGGCGGTAATTCGACGTCTTCTTTGCTCGATGATGATGATGAATGGATCGGTCTCGATCGGCGTCTCTGGACGCGAGACGTTGAGGCAGCTCTGTTCTCCGTGTCCGACGTTTCCTCTTCGACGACGGAGAGGCGATTGGGCGCCGATCTGGATCTTCGCGAGCTTTTGCTGCGTCTCTTATCGCGAGCCGTATTAATTGCGTCGCGCAATTTTTTGTAGGACACCGTGTCCTCCGTTACGTCCTTCTCCACTCTGGCCCACGAATAGAAAGCCTCGCGTCCTTTTATCAAATATCGCGGGAATACTTGCGCGTAATCGGCTATGTAATTGCGAAGTACGGCAATTAGCTCCGTCTCGTTTTCAACGCGCAACGTCATTCGGACGATCTTTGCGAACGCTGCGCACGTCGGTCGCACCATCTCATTTGCTATGTCCATCGGTGATAATGGCGCGTACGTCGTCTGCAAACATGTCATTTTTGTGCTTGAACGACGCGAGATCTCGTCCGTAAGTGTACGAAGACTGAACGCATCCGTGTCATTCTGATAATAATATTCAGCTCTTTCCTTTGTCTTGTCATCGTCCGTTAGTTGTTCGTCACTGGCGATGCACTTTGCATACGCCCACGATGCGTAGGACGCCATGAGATACTTTATTTGCATCTCCTCAATGTCTCCTTTTGGCGTTCCGTCGTCGTTGAATGCCACGTTTTCCGTCGTGGTTATAACCAGCCATTGGTGCTTGATTGGCTTCATACAGGCGACGTTAATGTTCGACGAAAACAAAGGATAAACATTAATGACACGGGCATCGATCGTCGGCTTCAGCACCACTATCCCTTTATCGACGGAGTTGCCCTCCGTTCCGCCCGTCATCATTGCACGCGTGATCGCATAATTGTGCACCTTTGCCGCACCGTGCACAAAATATGTAAGCCTGTAGTCGGCGTGAATTCCAAAGGCGATCCACATTGGTGACACCCACGGATCGGTCTCGTACTCGTCGTAACTGCACGACTCGAGTTGACCTAAAATGTCACGGTCGAGGGACACGCAACGATCCACGTGTTTTTTCCAATTGTTTAACTGGATTATCACGCCGTTGTCCAACAAAATCTCGGTCGACGCGCATAATTTTTCGTTGCGGAACACGTGATTTGCGAGCATCGCGTTTCTCATCGTGTCGTCGATGCGTCTCGCGTCGAACGTGTAAACCGATTCGATGCGAAGAGATTGATCATTTTTTACATATCTTTCGGTATAATTGTCGAGGTCACAGAGATATTGTATAAGGTTACCTCTCGGTTTATCAAATTCTTGACCGCCGTCGCGGAATCCGCGGCACAGCGTATACGCCGCGACAAAGCCTGAGTCGGCCGCTCGTGCCATCTTGGCCGCCGAACAATATCCCTGGGTAAACGTGATAACTCGATTTTGGCGCGGTGACTGGTGACAATCAAAGTATCCATAATCGTGTAAAAATCCTATGCGGTATCTGTTGATGCGTGGTCCTAATTTTACGCTGTTCGCGAAGACGCTTTGCAACGAATCGCATTGGCTGCCTGTCAATTTGACGACGATCGCCGCGTCGTCTCGAGATCTTAGGACGTCGGCGATATGCACTTGAATCAGGTCCACGTGCGGGTGATTTTCATTTACCGAACATATAAATAAGGACTCCGCCTTGTATCGGGCCAATCGAAGGCCGTGCTCGGCTTGATAAAACCGTATAAAATTCATCCCGCACTTTTGTCTAACATTCTTTTTTGCCATTGATTTACTCAACAGTTCCGCGAACAGTTTGAAGTCCGCTTCAAAGATATTATAGACATGGTCTACGTCCGCGACGAGGTATTTTATACCGGCACGCGCAGTTTCGGTGTCGTCCGGCAATCTTCGAGCGGCTCGCGCTATGATCAATCTCACGAATGAACTCACCGCTGCGCGCAATTGTCCGTCCTCGGGTATGTCGTCGAACATTTTCGAGTTTCGATCTATCTGAAATAACAGATACAGCGGCTTCGAATCCAACGTGGCAATCTGGGTCTCGTAAAAAGTTGACCTTTCATTCAGATCGTCGCACGCCTTGAAGCTCGATTCGCGCACCAAGTTGAATAGCCTTCTCTTCGCGTAGTAGCACGTGAGTTTTGTGTTCTTGCACACAAAGATCTTGTCAGGCTTGGTATTTACCTTGCATACTGTTGAACACGCGAACGGTTCTAATGTCAAACACGATATGACATACGAATCGAAGTCCGACGTTATTTCGAACTTCTTGAAATTCTTAACGTCTTTGGCTGTGAGCGCCACGGGCGACATGTCCCGTATCCACTTGTGCGCGTCGTGTCCCTCGTCGGACGACTCTTCCGACGCTTCGTGGACTTCCGACTCGACGACGTGTTCCGGCCACCTCTCGGCCTCAATCACGACGTCCGAGTCTTCGGAATCGCTGCTCTCGCTGTGTCTCGGGGCGCGAGGGCGCCTTTCCCGCACCCTCGACATCGCGACGCACTCGATGCACCTCTTCTTGAAGTCCGTTCACTCAGCAGCACTTGAAATCTGTCAAAGCACTGTCTTGTCTGCATTTTTTTTTTTTCGCGTACGCTTTCCGTACCTTCGCTGAACTTCAAAC
>NW_020222523.1:3004-4036 GCF_003070985.1 Temnothorax curvispinosus
ACGCACTCGATGCACCTCCTCTTGAAGTCCGTTCACTCAGCAGCACTTGAAATCCGTCAAAGCACTGTCTTGTTTGCACTTTTTTTTTTCGCGTACGCTTTCCGTACCTTCGCTGAACTTCAAACACACTTCGCTGCACCTCACAAACACTTTCCCGAAAGCCCGAGTTCAAATCTACCTCAAATAACGGGTTCCGGGAACCCCTGAGTTTGCACGACTTATATACCCTATTGTCAAAAAGCGCGGACCATGGAGAAAGACCCCAAAAGTGCTCCATTAAAAAATTGATTTTTCTCCCCCCCCCTTTTTTTCCTATTTCTTCGAGTCTCGAACTTTGGCCATGGTCCCACCCCTCTCCGACCATTCCCGGGGCGGTCGATGCCGCAAATCTCTAAGTTTCAAGGGGTAAACCTTGTAAAAATTTTTCTCCCAATGTCTGTGCCAGGTGACTGCAAATGTCGAGATCGTCGCATTAGACCCCCCTTTTTTTGACACTTTTCAAATTTTCACAAAAAATGTTCAAAAAAGTAGGGTCCAATACGCGTCTCTCGACATTCCCTATCACCTGGCACAGACACTTGGGACACGATTTTTCTAAGGTTTACCCCTTGTAACTTCGAAAATTTTCAACTTCTACCCCCTCGTCCAAGAGTACAGAGCCCAAAGGGGGGGTAGGGGAGGGACGGGACCTGGGGGGATGGATAGTCCTCCTCGAGGGGACCAACTTTCCCTCAGGTCCCACCCCCCCCAGTCCACCCGCTTGGAAGCTACGATAAAGATTAATAAAGTGCCAAAATCGACCCCTCGAAGGAGTGGTCGGGGGGAGATGGGACCTGTGCCAAAGTTCGAGTCGTCAAAAATCTCTTTAGGTTCCGTCATAAAAAATTTTGGCAAAATTTTCAAAAATTCATAAGTCCCGAAGGGGGGGTAGGGGAGGGATGGAACCTGGGGGGATGGAAGCGTATGGTCAAGGGCTACCTTCGGTCCTCAGACCCCAACCCCCCCACCCTTCCCTTAGGAGCTACGGTCAAT
>NW_020222524.1:0-5610 GCF_003070985.1 Temnothorax curvispinosus
ATCCTTTAACAAAGTTATGTAACATCTTATTTATCTTATGTACATTTTTCTTGTTTCTTTTTTTTCAATATCCACAAAAATTGTGTTAAAGCAATCTAAGGGCGAATTCAGACCTTAGCAGAAAAGCAGAAAGCAGAAAACCAATGAGAACTCGCACTGGTAGGCGACACTTCTTACTTTTCTTTTTAAACAAAAAGAGAAAGACTATCAGTGCGAGTTTTGATTAGTTTTCTGCCTTCTGCTTTTCTGCCAAAGTCTGAATTCGTCCTACACGCAAAAAAATGATTAACCAAGAAAGCTAAAATATAGCTGTGGCAGTTAAGATGTTTCATTAAAATAGAGACAGCTAATGTTGTCACTACCAAAACTCAATTTTTTAGCTGTTAAAGTTTTGGTGCTGCCGTAAAAAATATTCACTGTTAGAAACAAATAACGTTTAGATAAATCCATTATGCTAAATTCTCTTAGCAATTGTTACGTACGGAAAATTTTATATTACGGAAGATACACGTAGAAAATTTTGAACGCTTAGACGACGCCCGTTAGCTCGGAATTCCGAGGAAACGGTTGTGACCGGACGGCACGTGTTGAGCCCGATTCCGGCGGATAATATTCCTATCAAACGGTCGCCACTCGGTTTTACCTTAGACTACCGAGAAGGTAAGTTTGCATCAACGCCCCGATTATTCGCAAGACGCTAATAGAAATTATTTGTTTCAGAAGGATGTCCCTAATGGATCACCGTTGCTGCTTCTCATCCTTGGATCCTCGCTTTACATCGCATACCAGATAGAAGTAAGTAAGGATAAATTATTATATCCTAATTATTTGAATTTTATTTCAGACTGATGTCCCTGTTGGATCACCGTTGCTGCTTCTCATTCCTGGATCCTCGCTTTACATCGCATACCAGATAGAGGTAAGTAATTATAAAATAATTATGTGATAATTATTTTATGTTTTGTTGCAGATCGACGCCCGGAATGGATCGCCGTTGCCGTTATCCGTCTCTGGATCCTCGCTTTACCTTGCATACCAGATAAGGATAAGTCCCGATAATTATATTTTAATTATGTACTAATTCGCTTCTTTTCTTTCAGGTTCCCGCCTCGGATGGATCGCTGCTCTGTTGCTGCTCTGCTTTCCCGGATCCTCGCTTTACATCGCATACCGGATTGCCGCTGGCCAACGTTGGATCATCGCCGAAGGATAAAATAAGAAGGTAAGTATCGATAATTTTTTATAATTAATTAGGAGAATTTGTTTCAGAATTAATTAATCTTTAATTCCAGATCATCATTTCAACATTACAGGCCGTTTCACAATATCATAAAGGTGTCTCACAACGCGAGTTTCTCGCCTCGGTGTGAATGCGCTTTATTTTAATAAAGTTGCACAATTATTCAAATTGCGTATCTCGGCTTATTCGTTTAGTCGATACGATGCTTTTATTCCAGATAATTATTCCGATCGGAGGACTTTGTTCCCCGTGATTGTTAAACTATGATCACGCACTCGGACGTGACCATCATACAATGTTCGTGCGCTGAATTAACGAACGAGTATTCGGTGGTTAAATACAATAATTAATAATGTCCGCACAATATTCTGTATCCGCGTGACCCAATGCCCGTGGTTGTTATATACTCGATAATTGCACTTCCGTTAATTAACAATGTATCCGAATTTCAACTCGCGTATTGTTGCTAACACTCGATTGTATTTGGCAATTAATTGCCCCTCGCTGTTAGTTAAGACGAGTAATTTTAACGCGATAGTACGCGGGAGTTCTCGGTTGTAAAGTATAACGCGTATGCCGATCGTATAGAGTGTGATACGTGTGTTCGCCACGGCTATACCCGAGAGACTGCCTCGAGCGGTCGCTCTCGCTTGGGCTCCCCACTTATGCCGGATCGTTCCCACTCCTCGGAACTTTCTCGATCGTCTATTGTTCGCGGCCGGCACATCTGGCGCGATCATGCGAAAACACGATGATTTTCACTACCCCCTCGCGTGCTCTTTTGCGCATCTTTCACTTATGCCCGTTCTAGAAGGTTTCCGTGGTCCACGCGCAACGCAGTGCAAGAACCTTTCTTCCTCGGTACCGCTGCACCAGGTTTTCACTCGCGAAAACTGTTTGACGCGGACGTCGACCCATGCGCACCTCCTCGGAGATGCCCCTGATAGTGGATTCGGGTATTCTTCCTGTAGACGACGTCCGGGTGACGTCGATGTCGTCGGCCGTTGACGCCAACCCTCTGGCTGGGTTTCTCGGGAGCTGGTATCGTTGTTCCGGGCCACTGTTCCCGTCGATGATGCGTTTCCTGGGGATCTCCGTCGGAGCTTGACGTCGACCCCCTAGGCGGGTGTCCCAGGACCTCTTGCGACGGATTACGTCGTTTGTTCCCGGGGAAGATGCGTTTCCCGGGGAACTTGTCTAACTTTGACGCCGACCCCCTGGGAGGGTGTCCCAGGTCCTGGTGAGACCGTCGGATGGATACGTTCCTGGCGAAAGTGCGTTTCGCCGGGATTTTGCCAGACAATGGCGCCGACCCCCTGGAGAGGCTCCTTCGGTCCTGGCGAGTCCGTTGGACCTCTCTTTCCCTGGAGAAGTTATGTTTCCCGGGGATTTTTACCGGGTCATGGCGCGCACCCCTTGGAGCTGTGTCTCAGGTCCTCGGATGACATTTCGGCCTGGTTGTTCCTGGAGAAAATGGTTTTTTCCAAGAACTTAGTATTTCCTTGGCACCCACCTTATGGACGCGCGTACCGGGTCCGAGGGATGTTCCTCCGTGCCCCCGATACGGGTTATCGCCGTAACTCTGTGACAGCGCTTCGATTAAACGCGTTTATCATTATACGATCGCTATCGCTTAAACTATATCGACAACCGCTAAATTATATAAGACCTTCTTGATCGGCGGTGAGTCAAAATAACAACTAAACTTGGTTTTATTCCGGTCGGCCGGATATAATTCTAAAACTAAAATTACGCGCGGTCTTTGCCGTCTTGCCGAGCCTGTATTTTAATGATACGCAAAATCTAAATGTATTTAGCCGTACGGTCTGTCAACGCAACTTAATTCTAAATCTGTTACGAATCGTAAAGCTACACCGTAAATATAATCTTAAGGGAACTAAAACGCGAATGTTTTTTTAATGATAATCAAACAAAATAAACTGTGTATAACCATTTTGGCAAGAAAGTTATCAACATAAAAATGAAACGAAATAAATGTGTATACTATATATGTTTTCTATTGTCGATCGACGAGCCGTCTCTCCCTATTTTGGCTTCCAAGCCTCGTCTTCGTCGCTCTCGCTCTCTCCCGACGGTGACTCGAAATCGTCGGAAGGCTGATCCACTGGACCGATCGGGAAGTCGTATCCCACGAATTCCGCGATCGCGTCTATTAGCGGAGGAGGCGCGAGAGTTGTCATAGGGAGCTGTAATGCCGACATTAACGGCGTGGGCGGCATGCATGGGAGTTCGGTTTCCCGTGGTGCAGATGCCGCTGCTGGTCTGCTCTGAGGCGGCTGCGCTTCCGCTACCGCTCGTTCCGCCTGTGCCGCGCGTGGCTCCGCAACGGGTAGTCTCCGCAATATTACCCGGGGTGACCGTTTGGTCAAACGACGCGGCTGTTGGGAAGTGCCCGGTCGCACGGTCGGGTCAATGTAAATGTTTAGGTTTTTTTATCGGAGTCCGTTGTAGGGCTGGGGGCCAGATGGGCCCAAAACTACGCTTCTAGAATGTTCTAGAAGCTTATAGAATACCTCCCCCCTTAAAACGCGTAGGAAAAGGGCGGGAATCTCGCGCGGGAGATTCCGGTCTTTTTCGGGCGAAAAAACGCCGCGGAAAGCAGATAAGTTTTAACTTCGGTCTTGACTAGACATAGTTCTCAGACTCTCTCCTAACTCTTATTCGATTTCCTACGTTCCACTATACGCTAAGTTCGAGCATTCGCGCTCAATTCTGCGACTTAGTCCCTGTACTCTCATACCTTATAAGACCGCGCTTCACGCACAAGTTGTACTGAGATTTTTAGAATAAAGGTAAAATAAATTTGAAAAGAAACGAGTTTGAAAATCTGGAATCTCATCTCGTATTCTTAATCAATCACTTCTGGCATTCCGACTCGCAGTTTCGCTGACAAAAGCGTAGCGATCTGTGCTGGGGCGCTGACAAAGAGTGTGGCGAACCGGTACTTTCGCTGCCGAAAGCGTGGCGATTACGGGGTTGGTTTCCAGAAAAAACAATGATTACGATAAATTCCCGAAAGTAAATTTGACCTCTACGCTGACAATCTAAGCGCTGACGAAAGGTTTGGCGACCAGAGTGTGTGGCGGATTAATTTTAGAGCGCTGCCGAAAAGTGTGGCGAGCTTAAAATTCATTTTCGTGAACGCGGCTGAATTACGAAAAAAGGAGGTAGGCGCGTTCGAATTAAACGAATCAGATTCCAGATTAAACAAGCAGTCATTTCTAATCAAGATCCTCTCCCCTTCCTCCAACAATTGCAACGATTAGAAAACGCACCTCTATTTAAACCTATTCCTGTCGACTTCGACATCGATTATCCCCCATTACAACCAAATAAATAAAAGTGATCCTTGTTATAAAGTTTATAAACTTAGATATCTTTTCGGTCCCGAATAACAAAAGCAATAACAACAACAATAATAATATCCTTCACACAACTTGTCCAAATCCCTGGTAAATTGCTTAAATGGATTGACTAAAAAACGGACGAACAATAACAGTCAGAACGTGTGTTGGAAACGGGCAATAATAATCGTGAAGAGATTGTGTACAAAAACATAGGGAATTATAAGTGGCGATTCGATAGAATGCTCATAGATGGCATCGGTTACAGTTCCCTAGTTATCTTTAGAGTTAAGTGTTTCGCGAGCGCTGCGACGGCGACGTTCCGCCCCAGCGCCGGAAAAAGGCACGGACCGACGATACTGCGCAAGCGTAAACGTATCGAGATGAACGTGAAGACCGCCGGGAAGGTATTCGTCTTCCGGCTAGCGAGGCGTAGAGTTGCGTTCCTTCACCCGACGTCGTATATTTATTCTATTGCTGCGCGAGTGCAATCCGCCAGACTATTGAGTCTGAGACTAACCAGGACTATTACAAGGACGTCTCCGTAACATCAGAGGAGATATTGCAATCCGGTTCAGAGGCGATTACAAGCACCTCTCACGATATATACGACTGAAGGAAGGACGAACTTAGCCATTGCGACAAGGATTCGGAAAACGGACAAAAGCAACCATCTTGGACATTGCGACGTGGCATCGTCATAAAGGAACGAAGCGGCCATCCTATCTATCGGAAAAGGTTCTTACGGTTTTGGTCGTTGACCATCATTACAATTATCAACGGCGGATGCTACCAGGTAACTTACGGTTTTGGTCGTTGACCATCATTACAATTATCACCGGCGGACGCAATCGGGTAAAATATAGAATTCGTGTAACTTAAAGATCACGTGCGGGATTAATCGGCATCTATCAATCGGATTATGATGAACGCAAGGTTCTCATAAAAGGCACGGAGCGTTGGATATCGTCCTCGCATTTGGCACGGAGCGAAGGATATCGTCCT
>NW_020222525.1:0-2962 GCF_003070985.1 Temnothorax curvispinosus
CAGGTTATATTATTGACCAAACTGACATTTATTTTTATTCCGTTAACTCGACGTTTCGACACTGGTTTTGTGTCCTTATCAAGAGATTTCTAAAAGTATGCAAAACGAAGTCGTTACAAGCATGTTGTTATAGGAACGAATGTCGCACGAGAAACAATCAAGGAAATATCTACCTATATTTATCGCAATTGCATTAGTTGCTCACAAAGTTCTTGCCGTTTAACTAACATTGTCAAGGTTTAAAAAAGTCGTAGTCTAGAGCGAGCCGCAGTCATGGTGTGAACGGAACAGACCGGTGACACGTCGTTCCGGATCGAAAGACAGCGACTGACCAATCGTTGATATATAAATAAACGACTGTATAGGTCAAACAAATAGAAATAACGTTTAGAGAGTAATTATTACGTGGTTCTTATGATTCTATCGTATAGCGGACTGAGATTCTCAGTGTCTTTTTTTAAATTAATCGTGTTCTTTTGTTCTTTTTTTATGTAAAACATCTCTGCAATCTCCCTCTTCCTTACATATCTCTCCCTATGCATGATTTTCGTATCGGACCATTTAAAATTATGCCCGTGTGTAAGTCGGTGCTTGCTAACAACGGAGTGTTTATTCACCTCTTTTTTGATGTCACCTAAATGTTCCTTCACACGAGTTTCCAAATGTCTTAAGGTTTGTCCAATATAAGAAACGTTACAGTCGTTGCATTCGATTTTGTAGACCACTCCTGTTTCTTTCATATTATCGAGCTTATCTTTACCCCGTTTTATAATTGAATCCATCTTTTTTGGAATCGTGTAAAGGACATCGAGGCCACATCGGTTTACGGTCCGGCGAATATCCTCACTAAGACCCTTAATGTAAGGAAGCGCAATGCATTTCCGGGCGTCGAAAGTACTGCTTACACTACTACAGTCAGTGATGTTATTGCGACGCTTTAATTCCTTTAATCTGTTGTTAATTTGCTTATCAATCAGCTCTTCTGGGAAGCAATTATTCCTAAGGATGTCTCTCACAATTTTAATATTAGAACTGTGAAATTGTTTATCCGAAAGCAAAATTGCATGGTCAACAAGGCTTGTGATTGTATTATATTTGTATTTCAATGGATGGTTGGAAAAGTAATTTACATATCGGCCCGAGAACGTGGGTTTCCTGTGCCAATTAGTCAAAAGCCTGTTGCCATTTTTGATTATGAGAGTATCTAGAAAGGGGATGGCCCCATTTACCTCCAATTCGTGAGTAAATTTTAAACGGGGGTGATAGTTATTAAACGCGTCAAGGACATCCCCAATTTTATCCTTAGGAATTACGGCAATAACATCATCGACATAACGGCGGAAAAACGACAGAGAAAAATTAAGCATAGCAAGACAGTGAGTCTCTAAATCCTCCATCACAATATCCGCTAATATTGGTGAAAGCGGAGATCCCATCGGGCTGCCAAAGATCTGTTCATATGTGTCACCATTAAAACTGAAACTCGTAGATCCCAGTACCAGCTCAATAGCATGCAAAAATTGCGGCAAATTAAGATTCGTGTTACCCGAGATATCCTGCCAACGTTTTTCTATTCCTCTGAGAACTAACTCCTTCGGGATGTTGGTGAAAAGAGCCGTTACATCGAGGGAAACGAGTACCTCGTCAGTATTAATCTCAATGTCCTTGATTTCTCTTACAAAGGACCAACTGTCCTTGATGTGAGACTTAGGTGGGCGAATAGAGTGATGCAAGATACTGTGGAGAAAGGACGCTACGTTATATAAGGGACTTCCCAAAGCCGAAACAATAATCCGTAGCGGAAAACCATTTTTATGGATCTTTGGCAGCCCGTAACAACGTGGGAGATTCCCGTTGGTGCAATTTAAACGCTTGTAGTCCGAGTCCTCGATAATACCACTGTCTCGCCACGATCTGACAAGTTCATTTAATTTCAAGGAGATTTGTCTAATAGGATCTTTCTTTAATTTTTTGTACGTGGACTCGTCTTTAAGTAAATCGGTCATTTTTGTCAAGTATTCATCCCTGTCCATAATAACAGTGACCTGACCCTTGTCAGCCTTCGTGACGAAGACATCGTGGTTTTCTCGTAAAAATTTTTTGCATTCCGCGTATCTATTTAATATGCAGCGATCGACCAAATCTACGTGGTTTTTATTCACTAAAAATCTATGTAAAGAATCCGTTAACGACTCACGTACACTATTTACCGCATTTTCCGGAAACCTGTGAGCATTAACTTCGAAATTCTTTATTGTTTCTAAAACGGAAATTTCGCGGTCTTTTTTATCGAATTGGTTAATCGGTAACGCAAATTTATCTCCCAAACACAGAAAATCTGACACAGAGTTCGGTATCTGCTTATTACTAATGTTGACTAACCATTTCGATTTGTCTATCCTCGAAAAAGGATCTGCCACAATGTTTCGTTTTTTTATTATTCTGTTAAATTTGTTGATAGATTTAACCTTTAGAGAATCATTGTATTTTATAACCTTCTCATTGTTACATTCGAGAAACTCGTTAACCAAACTCTCAGGTAAATTTTTGAATAGTTCTTTTTCAATATTAATGATTCTAAATCTTAAATTTTTTAACACATAATGGCAATCACCGATTTCCAGATTCAATATAACACCCTGACTCCGTCTTTTGAGACTGTCTACCTTATTTAACGCCCTATTGTTCCGGAAGCGAAAATTAAATTTCATATTGTAAATGTGCGGCGGTAACACACCGTATTTCCTACAGCGGATTAAAAAGGTGAGCTGTTGGCTCACTTTGCAGATCCTGTTTCTTGTGTTGATCCATGACTTCAGTAAAATTGTGTTGTTATATCCATAATTCTTCGTGATGTTCCCGAAAAAACCCATGCCTCATCCAAACCACCATTATTGAGGTCAGTGGTGTGTAAAAATTTTCAAAATTCTTTGTTTTGTCAGTGAAAAATTAACACAGGTTA
>NW_020222525.1:2972-5934 GCF_003070985.1 Temnothorax curvispinosus
CAGGTTATATTATTGACCAAACTGACATTTATTTTTATTCCGTTAACTCGACGTTTCGACACTGGTTTTGTGTCCTTATCAAGAGATTTCTAAAAGTATGCAAAACGAAGTCGTTACAAGCATGTTGTTATAGGAACGAATGTCGCACGAGAAACAATCAAGGAAATATCTACCTATATTTATCGCAATTGCATTAGTTGCTCACAAAGTTCTTGCCGTTTAACTAACATTGTCAAGGTTTAAAAAAGTCGTAGTCTAGAGCGAGCCGCAGTCATGGTGTGAACGGAACAGACCGGTGACACGTCGTTCCGGATCGAAAGACAGCGACTGACCAATCGTTGATATATAAATAAACGACTGTATAGGTCAAACAAATAGAAATAACGTTTAGAGAGTAATTATTACGTGGTTCTTATGATTCTATCGTATAGCGGACTGAGATTCTCAGTGTCTTTTTTTAAATTAATCGTGTTCTTTTGTTCTTTTTTTATGTAAAACATCTCTGCAATCTCCCTCTTCCTTACATATCTCTCCCTATGCATGATTTTCGTATCGGACCATTTAAAATTATGCCCGTGTGTAAGTCGGTGCTTGCTAACAACGGAGTGTTTATTCACCTCTTTTTTGATGTCACCTAAATGTTCCTTCACACGAGTTTCCAAATGTCTTAAGGTTTGTCCAATATAAGAAACGTTACAGTCGTTGCATTCGATTTTGTAGACCACTCCTGTTTCTTTCATATTATCGAGCTTATCTTTACCCCGTTTTATAATTGAATCCATCTTTTTTGGAATCGTGTAAAGGACATCGAGGCCACATCGGTTTACGGTCCGGCGAATATCCTCACTAAGACCCTTAATGTAAGGAAGCGCAATGCATTTCCGGGCGTCGAAAGTACTGCTTACACTACTACAGTCAGTGATGTTATTGCGACGCTTTAATTCCTTTAATCTGTTGTTAATTTGCTTATCAATCAGCTCTTCTGGGAAGCAATTATTCCTAAGGATGTCTCTCACAATTTTAATATTAGAACTGTGAAATTGTTTATCCGAAAGCAAAATTGCATGGTCAACAAGGCTTGTGATTGTATTATATTTGTATTTCAATGGATGGTTGGAAAAGTAATTTACATATCGGCCCGAGAACGTGGGTTTCCTGTGCCAATTAGTCAAAAGCCTGTTGCCATTTTTGATTATGAGAGTATCTAGAAAGGGGATGGCCCCATTTACCTCCAATTCGTGAGTAAATTTTAAACGGGGGTGATAGTTATTAAACGCGTCAAGGACATCCCCAATTTTATCCTTAGGAATTACGGCAATAACATCATCGACATAACGGCGGAAAAACGACAGAGAAAAATTAAGCATAGCAAGACAGTGAGTCTCTAAATCCTCCATCACAATATCCGCTAATATTGGTGAAAGCGGAGATCCCATCGGGCTGCCAAAGATCTGTTCATATGTGTCACCATTAAAACTGAAACTCGTAGATCCCAGTACCAGCTCAATAGCATGCAAAAATTGCGGCAAATTAAGATTCGTGTTACCCGAGATATCCTGCCAACGTTTTTCTATTCCTCTGAGAACTAACTCCTTCGGGATGTTGGTGAAAAGAGCCGTTACATCGAGGGAAACGAGTACCTCGTCAGTATTAATCTCAATGTCCTTGATTTCTCTTACAAAGGACCAACTGTCCTTGATGTGAGACTTAGGTGGGCGAATAGAGTGATGCAAGATACTGTGGAGAAAGGACGCTACGTTATATAAGGGACTTCCCAAAGCCGAAACAATAATCCGTAGCGGAAAACCATTTTTATGGATCTTTGGCAGCCCGTAACAACGTGGGAGATTCCCGTTGGTGCAATTTAAACGCTTGTAGTCCGAGTCCTCGATAATACCACTGTCTCGCCACGATCTGACAAGTTCATTTAATTTCAAGGAGATTTGTCTAATAGGATCTTTCTTTAATTTTTTGTACGTGGACTCGTCTTTAAGTAAATCGGTCATTTTTGTCAAGTATTCATCCCTGTCCATAATAACAGTGACCTGACCCTTGTCAGCCTTCGTGACGAAGACATCGTGGTTTTCTCGTAAAAATTTTTTGCATTCCGCGTATCTATTTAATATGCAGCGATCGACCAAATCTACGTGGTTTTTATTCACTAAAAATCTATGTAAAGAATCCGTTAACGACTCACGTACACTATTTACCGCATTTTCCGGAAACCTGTGAGCATTAACTTCGAAATTCTTTATTGTTTCTAAAACGGAAATTTCGCGGTCTTTTTTATCGAATTGGTTAATCGGTAACGCAAATTTATCTCCCAAACACAGAAAATCTGACACAGAGTTCGGTATCTGCTTATTACTAATGTTGACTAACCATTTCGATTTGTCTATCCTCGAAAAAGGATCTGCCACAATGTTTCGTTTTTTTATTATTCTGTTAAATTTGTTGATAGATTTAACCTTTAGAGAATCATTGTATTTTATAACCTTCTCATTGTTACATTCGAGAAACTCGTTAACCAAACTCTCAGGTAAATTTTTGAATAGTTCTTTTTCAATATTAATGATTCTAAATCTTAAATTTTTTAACACATAATGGCAATCACCGATTTCCAGATTCAATATAACACCCTGACTCCGTCTTTTGAGACTGTCTACCTTATTTAACGCCCTATTGTTCCGGAAGCGAAAATTAAATTTCATATTGTAAATGTGCGGCGGTAACACACCGTATTTCCTACAGCGGATTAAAAAGGTGAGCTGTTGGCTCACTTTGCAGATCCTGTTTCTTGTGTTGATCCATGACTTCAGTAAAATTGTGTTGTTATATCCATAATTCTTCGTGATGTTCCCGAAAAAACCCATGCCTCATCCAAACCACCATTATTGAGGTCAGTGGTGTGTAAAAATTTTCAAAATTCTTTGTTTTGTCAGTGAAAAATTAACACAGGTTA
>NW_020222526.1:0-745 GCF_003070985.1 Temnothorax curvispinosus
GATCCCGCGTACTACTACACTTTACCAGGCTTTACGTGGGACGCCATGTTGAAACATACGTGTATCAATTTTGAACTGCTGACCGACATTGACATGGTCATGTTTATCGAACGTGGTATACGCGGCGGCTTGAGTCAATGTTCCGGCAGATACGCGAAGGCCAACAACAAGTATATGGAGTCGTACGATTCATCGAAACCGTCGTCGTACCTAATGTACTTCGATGTCAACAACTTGTACGGTTGGGCGATGTGTAAGCCATTGCCTTTCGCGGAGTTTCGATGGGTCGAAGACGCGTCAAATTTCGACTTTAACGCGATTGCTTCGGATTCGCCTACGGGCTATATTCTCGAAGTCGATCTCGAGTATCCGCAGGATAAACACGACGCGCACGCTGACCTACCGTTTTGTCCGATGCGCGATATACCGCCCGACAAACGGCAGGACAAACTTCTCGCCACGCTGCACGATAAGAAGCGTTATGTCATCCATTATCGCAATCTGCAGCAGTGCATGTGCCATGGTCTACGCGTTACTAAAATACATCGCGTATTGCAATTCGCTCAATCTGAGTGGCTCCGCTCTTACATCGAACTCAATACAAAATTCAGGACACAGACCAAAAATGAGTTCGAAAAAACATTATATAAATTAATGAATAACGCTGTTTTTGGGAAAACAATGGAGAATGTACGCAACCACGTCAATGTAAAATTAGTGACGACGTGGGAGGGTAGATACGGCG
>NW_020222526.1:845-2110 GCF_003070985.1 Temnothorax curvispinosus
ATTTTGTCTTTTGTTTTCCGAATGAACGATACAATACAGTGATTGCAATACTGTGAAGTTACTTAGAGAAGTAATGTACTGTGAAGTTACTTACTTCAGTATTACAAAACTTCACAGTGTTGCAGTCATTGTATTGTATTGTATCGCGGAGTTTCGATGGGTCGAAGACGCGTCAAATTTCGACTTTAACGCGATTGCTTCGGATTCGCCTACGGGCTATATTCTCGAGGTCGATCTCAAGTATCCGCAGGATAAACACGACGCGCACGCTGACCTACCGTTCTGTCCGATGCGCGATAAACCGCCCGACAAACGGCAGGACAAACTTCTCGCCACGCTGCACGATAAGAAGCGTTATGTCATCCATTATCGCAATCTGCAGCAGTGCATGTGCCATGGTCTACGCGTCACTAAAATACATCGCGTATTGCAATTTGCTCAATCTGAGTGGCTCCGCTCTTACATCGAACTCAATACAAAATTCAGGACACAGGCCAAAAATGAGTTCAAAAAAACATTATATAAATTAATGAATAACGCTGTTTTTGGGAAAACAATGGAGAATGTACGCAACCACGTCAATGTAAAATTAGTGACGACGTGGGAGGGTAGATACGGCGCGGAGACAATGATCGCGCGACCGAATTTTCACAGCAGCAGCGTGTTTTCGGAAAATCTGGTAGCCATCGAACTGTGCAAACTCGAGGTGAAATTCGACAAACCGATCTATGTCGGCATGTGCATCCTTGACTTGTCAAAGGTGTGCCTATACGAATTTCACCACGAGTACATGTCTCCCCTGTACCGCGACTCGTGTAGAATCATGTATACCGACACGGATAGTTTGATTTATCATATTATGTGACGACGCGTACGAGAACATAAAACATGATATAGCCCGGTTCGACACAAGTGATTACGCGGTAGATAACGCTTATAATATACCACTCGTCAATAAAAAAGTGCCGGGCCTGATGAAAGACGAAAACAATGGGGCCATTATGACCGAATTCGTTGGACTTAGGGCAAAAATGTACGCTTTGCGAGTCGATGGTAAGAAAAACACTAAAAAAGCGAAAAGTGTCAAAAGTAACGTTATATATTGCGCGCACCATCACATTCGACGACTACACGCGGTGTTTGAACGATGAGATCGAAATGACTCGACCGCAGTCATGCATAAGATCGAAAATGCACAAAGTGTACACTAATAGCGAGACGAAAATCGCTCTGAGTCCGTACGACGATAAGCGATATATCGTGCC
>NW_020222526.1:2210-3919 GCF_003070985.1 Temnothorax curvispinosus
AAGTGTACACTATTAGCGAGACGAAAATCGCTCTGAGTCCGTACGACGATAAGCGATATATCGTGCCAGATTCGACTGATACGTTGCCGTGGGGACATTACCGAATATAACGTAATGTATATAACGTATATAATGTATATAATGTATATAATGTATGTATGTATGTATATATGTATATGGTGTAACGATGCACCCCTTCGCCAAAGTATCATCCCCGGCCAACAACCGCCGGATGCCGCCCGACCGATTATCAGTCGGGCGAAGACAAGGGCGCGGTGTGGCCACATTTTTAATACGTCCAAATACCCCGGGTGCGTGGGCTAGACGCAGCACCGGGGCCTTCCCGACGGACGCCGACAGAAGTCGAGCCCCGCCGAAGACAAGCGCGCGGCGGCGCGCCGCTCCCACCACAGCGCAACCCGCCTGACGCCTGACGATCGGCCTCCCTTCTAGCGAAACCGCCGCGCCGAGCGGTATATAAACCGACGCTCCGGCGAGAGAGACACACTTCGTCTCCTACTGGCCTTCAGCCATCTCCGACGAAGCCTCCCGCATCCTAGGGCGACACACAAACGCGGTTCAGAGCTCTGCGCCACGACTGAGTACTTTCAGGTGTCCCCGACCTCCTTCCTAGAACCCCACGGCCATAGATACGCGGGGTCAAGCACGCTCGGTCTCGCGGCGAGGGCTCTCGCCGCCGCCGCCCCGGGTTTTCTTGCCGTCCCGCGCGATGCTCTAATCGTACCGAAGGCGCGCTGCATCGTATCATAATCACGATACTACACCGGGCACACGTGCCCCGACTACCGTTGTAATATACCGCGTTCCGTCAACTGTATGTAATATCGCGAATACCGCGACCCGTTGCCTCGTAATACCGCGCCGAATGCACATGCACTACCGTTGTAATATATGTAATATACCGCGTTCCGTCAACTGTATGTAATATCACGAATATCGCGACCCGTTCCGCGCCTCGTAATACTGCGCCGAATGCACATGCACTACCGTTGTAATATACCGCGTTCCGTCACTTGTATGTAATATACCGCGTTCCGTCACTCTGTACATCTCAAATTGAATAAATGTTAGCGTGCTTTACAAACTGATTATTGTCTCTGGGCCTTTCAGTCGAACTCCCGATCCGGCAAACCTAGTCCGTGTTCGACGAAAAAGTCAGGCCGTTACAATATATATATATCTATGTAAAAGTCCGACATAACCGCCCGGCCTCTCTCCGCAGGCTGGGGGTATCCTAGGAGGATTTTCCCGGGTAAAAAAATGTATGTAGTATACATTTATGTGATCTAACTGCTGCAAGAGATGCTTTAAGATTGTGACAATATATACGTGAAACTTTTGATTTTTTTTCACTTCACATTGTAAAAACGGGGTAAAGATATATATTCTTTTACAAAATAGTAAATGCAATGTAAATTATAATATAATCATTTACTCAATGAAAACAGTTTATTATACAATATTGCCTGTTAATATCTCCCTAAGCATTTTATTCCTAAGGTATGGCATATCATTCTGCGTGAATGTAATTTCTTTACATGCACAGATATATTCGGCGAACATGCACGAGAACACGCCACAATCGCTACCATTCATCTGTTGTGGAATGTTCTTTGCGGACTGACATTTCCAGTCACTCATATCATAAGGTTGCTTCTTTTTGTCAAGACTTTCATCTTGTAAATAAA
>NW_020222527.1:0-2626 GCF_003070985.1 Temnothorax curvispinosus
TTTAACTTACCGCCGATCGAAAAGGTCTGATGCAATTTAGCGATTGTTGGTAAGGAATAGGCGATAATAATCGTATAAGGATAAACGCGTTTAAGCGGAACGCCGATAAACAGTTAGAGCGATAATCCGTATCGGGGGCACGGAGGATCATCCCTCGGACCCGGTACACGCGTTCATAAGGTGGACGCCAAGAAAACGCCAAGTTCGTGGACAAAAACATCTTCTCCAGGGACAACCAGGCGGAATCGTCATGTGAGGACCTGGGACACAGCTCCAGGGGGTGCGCGCCATGACCCGGTGAAAATCCCCGGAAAACAGGATTTCTCCAGGAACTTATTGGTCCGACGGTCGTACCAAGACCTGAGACACCCTCCCAGGGGGTCGGCGCCATTGTCCGACAAAATCCGGGCGAAACACATCTTCGCCAGGAACTGATTGATCCGACGGTCGTACCAGGACCTGGGACACCCTCCCAGGGGGTCGGCGCCATTGTCTGACAAAATTCGGGCGAAACACATCTTCGCCAGGAACTGAGTGATCCGACGGTCGTACCAGGACCTGGGACACCCTCCCAGGGGGTCGGCGCCATTGTCCGACAAAATCCGGGCGAAACACATTTTCGCCAGGAACTGATTCGTCCGACGGTCGTACCAGGACCTGGGACACCCTCCCAGGGGGTCGGCGCCATTGTCCGGCAAAATCCGGGCGAAACGTACTTTCGCCTGGAACTTACCTATCCGAAGGCCTTACCAGGACCTGGGACACCCGCCTAGGGGGTCGACGTCGAGCTCCGACAAAGATCCCCAGGATACGCATCATCCACGGGAAAAGTGGCCCGGAACAGCGATACCAGCTTCCTAGAAACCTAGCCAGAGGGTCGGCGTCAACGGCCGACGACATCGACGTCACCCGGACGTCATCTACAGGGACAACACCCAGATTCACCTTCAGGGGCATCTCCGAGGAAGTGCGCATAGGTCGACGTCGTCCGCGTCGAACATTTTTCGCGAGTGAAAACCTGGTGCAGCGGTACCGAGGAAGGAAGGTTCTCGCACTGCGTTGCGCGTGGAAATTTCCACGGGAACCTTCTAGAACGGGAAAAAATGAAAGATGCGCAAAAGGGCACGCGAGAGGGTAGTGAAAATCATCGTGTTTTCGAGTGATATCGCCAGATGTGCCGGCCGCGAACAATAGACGATCGCGAAAGTTCCGAGGAGTGGGAGCGATCCGGCATAAGTGGGGAGCCCAAGCGAGAGCGACCGCTCGAGGCAGTCTCTCGGGTATAGCCGTGGCGAACACACGTATCACACTCTGTACGATCGGCTTACGCGTTATACTTAACAACCGAGAACTCCCGCGTACTATCGCGTAAAATTACTCGTCTCAACAATAGCGAGGGGCAATTAATTGCCAAATGCAATTTAGTGTTAGCAACAATACGCGAGTTGAAATTCGGATACATTGTTAATTAGTGAAAGTGCAATTATCGAGTATATAACAACCACGGGCATTGGGTCACGCGGATACGGAATATTGTGCGGACATTATTAATCATTGTATTTAACCACCGAATACTCGTTCGTTAATTCTGCGCACAAACATTGTATAATAGAGTGATGGTCACGGCCGAGTGCGTGATCATAGTTTAACAATCACGAGGAACGAAGTCCTCCGATCGGAATAATTATCTGGAATAAAAGCATCGTATCGACTAAACGAATAAGCCGAGATACGCAATTCGATTAATTGTGCAACTTTATTAAAATAAAGCGACATTCACATCGAGGCGAGAAACTCGCGTTGTGAGACACCTTTATGATATTGTGAAACGGCCTGTAACGTTGAAATGATGATGTGGCATTAAAGATTAATTAATTCTGAAACAAATTTTCCTGATTAATTATAAAAAATTATCGATACTTACCTTCTACTTACCTTGTCCTTCGGCGATGATCCAACGTTGTCCAGCGGCAATCCGGTATGCGATGTAAAGCGAGGATCCGGGGAAGCAGAGCAGCAACAGAGCAGCGATCCATCCGAGGCGGGAACTGAAAAAAGAGAAGCGAATTAGTACGTAATTAAACATAATTATCGGGACTTATCCTTATCTGGTATGCGAGGTAAAGCGAGGATCCAGAGACGGATAACGGCAACGGCGATCCAATCCGGGCGTCGATCTGCAACAAAGTATAAAATAATTAGCACATAATTATTTTATAATTACTTACCTCTATCTGGTATGCGATGTAAAGCGAGGATCCAGGGATGAGAAGCAGCAACGGTGATCCAACAGGGACATCAGTCTGAAATAAAATACAAATAATTAGGATATAATTAATTTATCCTTACTTACCTCTATCTGGTATGCGATGTAAAGCGAGGACCCAGGGATGAGAAGCAGCAACGGTGATCCATCAGGGACATCCTTCTGAAACCTATAATTCCTATTGGCGTCTTGCGAATAATCGGGGCGTTGATGCGAACTTACCTTCTCGGTAGTTTAAGGTAAAACCGAGTGGCGACCGTTTGATAGGAATATTATCCGCCGGAATCGGGCTCAACACGTGCCGTCCGGTCACAACCTAACCTAACCTTGCAGCCGCACGCATCACAGGAGACGACAAGG
>NW_020222528.1:0-4277 GCF_003070985.1 Temnothorax curvispinosus
AATATGTCCACTGAAGTACGTTACGTAAATGTCATTCGTGAAGTAGGATCAAATAACCAACTATGCCTCTTACTTAGAATGTGTTAAAGAGCATGAACAGCGGAAGAAATGTTTACGCGCGGCGGAAGACGTGAACTTGAATGTAGAAGCTATTACGAAATTGGTGGTGGAAAATATACGTAAGAAACACCTAGAATGCGATGCAACGTAAAAGGAACTATTATTGAGGCGGATATGGAAAAGATTAATGGTCTGGATTGGCTAATTTTCTATCAAAGTCAAAGAGAAGAAGCTTTACGACAAACAACCGCGGTCATTAGATACTTCTTGACTAACGAAAAGATCGATGCGACGCGAAAAGTATTTAACAAGGTAATTCAGCGCAGTTTATAAATAATTAATTAATTTATTTTTAGTTAAACGGTAGTTGTTTTTATATTAACGGTATTATTTTTATGTTGCATAGATCCCATCAGATTCGATAGAATCAGTGAGTACCCAATTATGGACTGCACACTCACGAATCTTACGATACCTAATAATTTGTCGAAGAAAGCGGCTGCATCGATAAGAGACTACCTTTATTATAAAACGTATCTTGACGCTCAAGAAGGTTTCGGCAAATGGTTCTCGCAAAATCGTCACGGTAAACCTACGCCACCGGAAGAGTTGCCGATGTATGCCACGTTCACGGAAAAGGTTGCGTCCGATCCCAGAAAGACGCAGTACAATTCAGAATTCGAAAGATGGAAATCTACGATGCAGCATACGAAGGTGCGCGAAAACATTAATGCAAAATATAATAGCACAAGCGAAACCGAATGCGGGGATCTAAAATCAGGTTGTGAAACAATTATTATTTAATGTTTTATTGTTTCCCGACAGCGGCTGGCTCGTCGATTCATTCGGTTATGTCCGAGATGAACGAGCACAACAGTTACATTCAGCTGGCTGACATACTTGCTTCCGAGCAACATGAGCTGTACAAAGTATGTATAAACAGTAAAATAACTATCGTAACACATTTAAATATAAGTTTTATAAAAAGCATATATATTAATACATTTATTGTCTTTATAGGTATTTTCAAAGGAAAGATTACACGAGATATTTAAAAAGATCTGTGAATTTTCTCTCGTCTTAAGACCAAAAGAAAGATCCTTGGGGATATTCGAAATCAAATATGTAGATAATGTATTACTGTATAAACTATTTTGTTATGTATACCAAGTTTTTTTCTCCATTGCTTAATTTCTATTCGCCTCCCGACTCGACGTATATGTTACTTATTATAAGATATATTGTTTATAAGATATAAATAACTCCATGAGGGGTAATCACAGTCTTATCATTGCATGACTATCGTAGTTTTAAGATTGTATAAGATATATTGTTTATAAGATATAAATAACCCCATGAGGGGTAATCACAGTCTTATCATTGCATGACTCTATCGTAGTTTTAAGATTGTTGCATAATAACCAACGACCTGTAATTCGCCGGCAATAGGCAACGAAATGACTAGGGGTATAACCAATGACACCTGCTAATCTAAAAAATAAAAGAGTAATTATAATACTGCACTTCTTTTAATTAATTGATGCCTGTGGACTGTGCTTACCTATATTTTTTCTCCAAATGCAGAACAATCGGAAAATCACCTAGAGTACATTGCATTCCAGCAGTCATTTGGATTCGTGGTCTTATGTCAAGTTCGATGAAAATGTGGAAATTAGTCATATTAATCTCCGTGGCAATTCCTTTACACCCTTCTTTACGACATCTGATATTGGAAATACGTGAATGAAATTGTATAGCTTCTTCCAACGCCCCGAATCCTTTTCTTTCAATCGTTCTATGATTCACAGAAAGAAATGGAATAGTCTGTACTTCAGAATTGCAAGTGGGATTATTACATTCGTATGTTTTAAATAGACTCGGTTCGGAATCAAATACTTCACTCCAAATTGTCCCGATATTATTCTCTGCATTTAAAAAATATGGATTGAGTGAAGTTGTCGCTTTTGTTCGTTGAACAATTGGGTAAAATTTTCGCAGAATCAAGAATCGTCGAAGAAAAATGTCTTTTGTTGGTCCTTTTTTCATAAAAGCATGAACCAATTGCAATGTCTCGTTGGTAGATGATTGAACTGTCGAGCAATAAACTGGATCATCAAGGGCACCGAAATGAAGTATTTGAATGGCTGCATCAATTCCACATGTATTTTGAACAAATGTAGTTTTTCCTTCGAATTTTACTGGTTTTGATATAAGACCATTTGGCAGCAAAAATCCTTTTTTCTGTGACACTTTCATTTGATTAATGACTTTTATTCCGGGTATGGTTTAAAATAATAACTTGGTGGTGCTTGAGGTTTGCCACTATTATTACTAATTATTGTGTTTTTCTTGTCCTTTTTTTTTTATCTTTGTCAGGATCTGTTTTGTTGTTTTCTTTAATCAATAGTTCTTGCTCATTTGGATTTATAATGTTTGCATATGAATGGTCAAGTAGTGGTGTACTCGAAAAAGCAGGAGTCATAGAAACTGGTGAAGAGATATTATCAACAGAGAGTGACTGATCTCATTGAATACTCCGCTTATTATCCAGAAATAAATTATTATCAATAAGCTCTACCATATCTTTACTTTCTAAATTTAACAATTTGGAAACAAATGTCGGGTTTTGTAGGTCTTCAGTTTTAGCCTCAAATTCAGAATCATGTTGGTTATCGGACAATTGTTGGTAGTTGGTGAAACCGCCATAGATACAATCACCATCAGCATATTCCAACTTGCTCCGTTTTAAATTTGAATTGTCAATTTGATGAATATTTTTGTTGTGTGATAAGTCCACAATTATTTTAGATTGGTCACTTAGTGTTTCCACATTTCTTTGCTAGACTAAAGTTTCTTGATCATTTTCGAATAAAATGTTATTTTCATTGACTAACCCTCCCCATAATTCACGGGATCTGAAAGCTTGGAGCTGACTCCACGTTAGAATTTGTTAAGTTTGACTCATTGTGATGTTCTTCAGTTTTGAAACTGGAATCTGTGGGTACAGGTACAAGTAGTCTTTGCATATTAAAGTGTTTTAAAATTGGAGCGAATAAATTTGCAGCACCAATCAAATCATCTACATGCACTCTTAAGAAACGATTCACGGTTATTGGTTTAGAGAAATCTTTGAAAACTTTATCCTTTAAATCGGCAAAATATCCCTCCATATATGCTGTTGATGCATGCTTTTTTTTATTTGGCACGATAGCGGCAGTCCACAGCGGAAATTCTTTAGCTATTCTTTCAATCTGATCAACAAAATTAGGTAAATAAAAGCCATTTATTTCTATTCCAGTTTCCTCCTTAAGATTCTTAGGTTTGACCATATTTATTCGAGTTTTTATCCACCGATGAGTGGTAGTTAAATTCGTATCACTGGGTTCAATCATCTCAATGGTGTCTTGATGCTTCTTCTTGCAAGAAGTTGCCGAAGTCTCTAGTTCTTGAATTATAGGCCCTCGTACGGATATAAATTTTTCAAGAGTTTGCCTTGCTTCTTTAACCGACAGTTGAAACTCTGGTAAAATAATAATTGTATTTTCGTAAGGCTGGAGCGCTACTATACATGTTAACAGCATGATCCGTTTAAACTCCTCAACAGATTGACAGTCAATCATTAGCGCAATTGTGCGAAGGTAAAAACTTTTCAAGTATGGATGTTTCTGATTTTTAATGCATTCCCATTTGGCACAAAAAAGCATTACGTGAGCTACGTCTACTCTTAAGAATGTAGATGGTTGCCATTAATCGCACTTTTTATCTCCTTTTGTTGCTGATAAAAACAACGAGTCAACATAATCTTTGATTGTCTGTCGGTTAAATGCTCCACATAGAGCTACCAGCAAAGCACGAGAATAATCACAATGAGCCTCGTTTGGTGGAGAAGCCCCCATACGCAGCCAGCTTTTGAGCCAATATTCAATAAATTCCGTATTATGCTTCTCTGACAACATTTGATTCACTGCCAATGTTGTTTGTTCAAAGTTTATAGTTATTGAATACAAAAATATGTGACTTGATTTTCGGTTTAGACAAGTTTCAAACTTTTTTACCAGACTACCAGTTGCATCTATACAAATTTGAGATTTGTTCTTGGTAACACGACAGTATTCTTGATAGACATGAAGCTGAGCTGGGGTACAATAGAACACGTGAAATGGATTAGAACCTACTTCACGAATGACATTTACGTAACGTACTTCAGTGGACATATT
>NW_020222529.1:0-5109 GCF_003070985.1 Temnothorax curvispinosus
TTAGTTATTTTACCAACAGATTCGAACAACCGGCCCTTATGCCCGTTCTAGACCTGAGGATGATCCTACTCGCGGCTCATCCGACTACGGTCGTCCGTCTACACGGTCTTACATACAGGTCTCGCAACTCGATAGAATTTCAGTGGTGGGGATGACTCCAATATCGAAGTCATTTTTTGGTCTTGCTGCTATCGAGAGATGTTGATTTGACAGTGCCAACGTAACAGCTATTATATATATACTCTTTATTGCGTCGGATAGCTGGCTCTTTGAGATTAACAAACCCACCTACGAACTAAATAGTTCGTCACCGTGTACGCGTTGTGTGTTCTGTCAGATTTAAAATGATGGCAAAAACCATTGTTGTATCTAAATGCAAAACAGGCTACAAAAGCCTGAAAATAAAACGCTCTGTTTTTAAAGTGTCAACGAATAGCAAACGGCTAAAAAATTGTCTAAATTAATAAATCAATAAGTCTTCATTATTTACTACATTGTATGCTGTTTATTTGTACCTACCCTTTTTCATTTACAAACGACACGTGGAATTTTAACACATCATTTAACACATAAATCGGACCGCAACCTTTAGCATGTACTTTAAGTTGTAAAGCGAGGTCCACGCTGCCGCCTACCCGCGGAGGTGGGTGCGGAAGGGAGGCCCTTGCACCCTCGCCCGCGCGTGTGTGTGTGTGTGTGTGTGTGTGTGTGTGTGGGGGTGTGGGTGTGGGTGTGGGTGTAAGTGTGGGTGTGGGTGTGGGTGTGGGTGTGTATGTGTGTGTGTGTGTGTGTTAGCAAGCGCGGGTAAACGGCGGGAGTAACTATGACTCTCTTGGCGGGAGTAACTATGACTCTCTTAAGGCGTTTTTTCTCCTCTTCTTCTTTTTCCTTGCTCTCTTTTTCGTTGGCTCTTGGAGCTATGTGGTGCATGGTACTGGCATTGGCCCCTGGTTGATCGACCCTAGTGGCCAATCCCGGGGGCTTTTTGCTTTAAACAGATTTTGAGATTCTGGAAAGGTTTGGGAGATACTAGATCCGTGGTGCATGGTATGCATTGGCCCCTGGTTGATCGGTCCTAATGGCCGATCCCGGGGGCTTTTTGCTTTAAACAGATGAGATTTTAAAGAGGTTTGAGCCCCTGGTGACCATAGGTCCCGGGGGCTTTTTGCTTTAAGGACAAAGCAATACGCCGCCCCCGTGGACACTGGGCCGTCCCGGGGGCTTTTCGCTTTGAGCGTTTTGTAGGTGAGAGTCATGGTTGCTCGTTCACAAGGGGGCGCAGCCTGTCGTCTGCGCCCCAAGTCTGCCCCACCTCCACGATGGTGTCCGCTGGGTACCCGGCTTGCCGGGGAACTAACGGGATTCAGGCGACTCGGGAGCATGCCCTGGGCTCTCGGCCGGTCTCGACCGGCGCCAGCGGGTTCATTCCCGTCAGGGCAACAGCGGGAGCATGCCCTGGGCTCTCGGCCAGTCTCGACTGGTGCCAGCGGGTTTCACTCCCGTCAGGGTAATAACGGGAGCATACCCTGGGCTCTCGGCCGGGATACCGGTGCCAGCGGGTTTTATTCCCGTCAGGGCAACACAACTGGCTGTGGGCTAGCAACCCCTGTCGGCTTACTGGTAAGCGCTGGCAAAAATCAAGACGAAGCCTCGGACGACGGGGAACATGGCCCCATTCCCCTGGAGCACGGCCAGGGGGCTATTCGAAGACAACCAAGGCAAGAAATACAGGTTTGTGAACTATCGCTCCCCTTCAGTCGAAGGGGATGCGAAAATTGCGCCGCAACTGGAGCGGGCGAGTATATGGCTCTCACTGTCAAAGATGAGGCCCGGCATATAGAGGAAGTGCACCCTCACCTGAGCATCAGGTACAAATGCGAACGATGTGGCAAGTCATACGCGTCGTATCGGGCGGCCGCATGCCACTTTCCAAAATGCCCAGCAGCCAGGGCAGGTGATGGGCAGCGAACCGTAGAGCAGGGCCGGTTCATCTGCCCGGACTGTGACAGGAACTTCACCACACAACAAGGCCTGTCACAGCATCAGAGGCTGGTACACCCAGTGGCAAGAAACCGAGTGAGATCGAAGCAAGCTGCTCCGAAGGTGATGGAGCCAAGGAGAGGTAGAGTTTTCTCTGCCGAAGATGTGAGTAGAATGCTCGAGCTCGAGGTAGAGCTCAAGGATGAGACGAATATAGCAAAGGCTATGGCCTTGCTTATGCCGGAGAAAACCCTGAAACAAATAAGGGACAAGAGGAGTGAGGCGTGCTATAAAAGGTGGAAAGAGCAGCGCCTCGAGAGTCAAGACCCCTCAGCGAGGAGGACCGACAAGCGGATGGTGCACCGCCAGAAGTCGATGATGTCTTTGTAGATCCGGAGGAGACCGAGGATGTTTTCTTAGATGCGGAGGAGATACCGTGCGATATATATAGCTTTGACGAATCAACGTCAACTGCACACTGGAGGCAAGCCTGCATTGAGGCGGTGCTTAAGGAGCTCAAGAGTAGTGAGCCCAAGGAATCGCTGGAGTTACAACAACACATTATCCAGCTCCTGACGGCAAAAAGTAAAGGTCAGGCAATAACGCAAGAGGAGGTAGACGCAGCCTATGAGCTGGCGATCAGTTTGTTCCGTGCTCCGTCCAGCAAACGCAAAAGGATTAAAAGATATTAAAATTTTTTAATACCTTTGAATCCCTTTTTTGGCGGAATTAGATGAAATTAGATGGGATTCGAAATGAGATGGTCCAATCCCATGGAATCCAAAAAAGAAATTTTCAATTTCATCCAATCTTATGGAATCCGTAAAGGTTATGGAATTGCATGGCATTAGATGGTTTAGGAAACGTCTCGCGCCTCCGTTGGGCGACCAAGCGCCGTTGTTCGTCGGTGAGCTTTTGTGTATGCCTAAGGGCATTATACGCACTACTGCCGACGGACAATTAGCCCGAAAATGAGATTTGTAAAATCTGTCAAGCCCCGTAGGGGGTCCCTTTACAGCGGTCGAGACGAAACTTTGAACTCGAGAAGATGCTTCGGCGATGCGACGCCTAGCGGCTTCAATGCGAACTGCCGGTAATGCAGATACCGCGCGGGCGTGTACTATTGGTGGCGCGTACCGCCACAGAGTTCAACACGGACACTTTCCAATCCCTATCTTGGCATTCAATGGTATTCATTTTATTGTCAGAATAGACGGAATTCAATGGAATTCAATACGGAAATTTTTAATTCCTAGTTTGGCATTTAATGGTATTCATTTCGTTAACGGAATCAATGGTATTCAATGGAATTCATCACGAAACTTTCCAATCTCTAACCTGGCATTCAGTGGTATAATATTTTTGTGTCGGAATTGGATGGGATTCAAAAAAGACAAAATCTTTCCAAAATAAGGAATTCCATGATATTGAAACTATTTCAATCCTTTTTTTCGACAGAATGGAATTCGGAAAGTCCTTAATTGAATTCCTGGCAATCCCGTTTTAATTCTTTTCAATCTTTTTTTGTTTGCTGGGAAAGCATATTGGCCAGAACGGGGATTTCTATACATTACATTTACAAATTTTAGTTTTTATGTTTATAAATATTTATTTAATTAATTATATTTGCAATCTTTATATTTATAAATTTCAAATATTGTTCCGGATTGGGCGAGTTCGCGCGCACGGCGAACCCTTTGCGACGGATGAAGAAGCGCTACCGCGATCCCGTTCTTATCGGCTGCATGCGCGATTCCAGGAGCGCTTCGCGACCAATTAAATTGCGCGAGCGTTAGCACATCGACCCGCATATCTATCGAAATCAATTAGCATGGTTCTTCATCCTCACGTCGCGGCGCCGCCCGCGCCGCTGGATGCGCGCAATAGAGTACGTCTGTAGCCGGCCGGTGAACCACACGTGTCTACATCTGCAAAACCGAAAACGTCGAACCGGGTGGCGGGCCACGCGACAAGATCTCCGCCAGCTCCGCGACAAGATCTCCGCTCGCGCCGACAGGATCTCAGCTCGTGCCGCGACAAGATTCTCCGCTCGCGTCGCTACAAGTTGTCCGCCGTCAGCCTGCTATCCCGCGTGTCGTAAAAGGACACCCGCTCGTCGCACGATATCGTGGTTCACCGCGTCGACTCAGCCTCTCCGTCGTCCCGCACCGGACAGTACGTTTTGAGACGCACTTTAAGTCTAAGTGCCCTCCGTTTGAACGTTAAATGCCGTGTTCGGCCGTATTCAATCTCGCGAGTTACGAGTGATCTGCTCCGCGCTTGGCCGTCACTCCTCGCGAGAGAATCGTATTCGATCTCGCGAGTTGCGAATGATCTGCGCCGCGCTCGGCCGTCATCCCTCGCGAGAGACAAGTGCAACTTCGCGGGTTGCGAGTGATCTGCGCTGCGCTCAGCCGTCACCCCTCGTGAGAGTTCCAGGCTCAAGTGCAATCTCGCCGATTGCGAGTGATCTGCGCCGCGCTCGGCCGTCACCCTTCGCGAGAGTTTAAGTGCAACTTCGCGGGTTGCGAGTGATCTGCGCTGCGCTCAGCCGTCACCCCTCGCGAGAGTTCAAGGCTCAAGTGCCATCTCGCCGATTGCGAGTGATCTGCGCCGCGCTCGGCCGTCACCCTTCGCGAGAGAAACTCAGATACCACGTAGTGCGTGTAAGGCGCCCCGCTCAACCGTTCTACCACGCGCAAGATATTCGTTATTGGCCATATTCATGTAATATGCCGCCTCGTTCGTGTACGAAGACTACCACGTTCATTTCTGTAACCGTGCGCCGTTATCGGCCATTTTGGTGTAAGGCCGCCGTGTCACCGTTCAACACGGCCATTCGAATAACAAGTGCCAGCATTGTGGTGTTCACGTGAACACATGTTTGTGACACCTCAGCAAATAAAGACTTTCTCTCACAGTACAAACAACACGATTCAAACTGACTGAACCTGCCGTTCTGCGATCCTACGATCCTACCGCGCACCTAAACGGAGCGCGAACCTCTCTACCCCGCACCGCATTGAAGCAAGTCTCGCATCTGACCCAGATGAGTTTCTGGTCCTTCGAGATTGAAACAAATATATATATATATATATATATATATATATATATATATATATATATATA
>NW_020222529.1:5209-7161 GCF_003070985.1 Temnothorax curvispinosus
AAAACAAGGTACTGTCGACACAAACACATGGTAGATACACTAGGTTTTTCAGGCTCAAAACCTTTTCCTTTTTTTTTTGTCTAGATCGCTTCGATCCTAAACCCTTTTTGTTCTTAGTTTTTTCTTCGCAGATAATTTTTTCTCTACTTTAAGTTATATTTTCCTCTCTTATAGGGTTGTGTGGGGTGATGTGCAACGTTTCCGATTCCTGGTCTGCATGTCGACATTTGACAGAACCGCATACTGCCATGTGTTTGTGTCGACAGTACCTTGTTTTAGATAAATAACTCGCGAGATAGCACGCACCCTGGTTTGCTGTACGAAAAGCAAGTTAAATTTCTCAAGCTGAAAGTTTTTTTTTCACATTCATAGTGATTTCGTGAATTGGTTTTAGTCATCTTATAAATAAATATTTTGATATTGTTAGTTTTTCAAGTTCTTTCGATAATCCAAAGCGATTTTGTGATTTCCTTACATTGTGTTGGTGTCACGCCAGTCCGCGCAAAATAGCGTGTTTGGGGTGATGTGCAACACTGTGTCAACATGCAAGGTCGCAATTATTTTACTTGTGACAACTGCGATTCAGATGATGAAAAATAAAATTTTTTGCGTTTTTCCTTTCATTATATTAATTTTTAAGCGATAAATAAAAAAATCAAATAAAAAATGATTTTTTTTGTGAAATTTTCATTTGTCAGAGATCGATTACAACACAGTGAAATTTTTGGTTTACTAGATTTCGATTAATTTGTATTTAAGAAGCCCAAATTTAACATTTAAGTCGATTGATGTCGATATTCATGCATTTTTTACCTTAATTTTACTATGTTGCACATCACCCCAAGAAAATTTGAAAATGCTAAAACAGACGTTTTTTTGAAAACTCGAAAAATTTTTAGGAAAAATTTAAAATTTTGAAAATCTAATCACGCAGAATTTTAGTATTTTCCTTCCTCTACATTATACAGCCATGATATATTCAAGAACTTGATTTTTGGATATGTTTTCTGAGCAACAAAAAAAAGTGTTGCATATCACCCCACACAACCCTATATATATATATATATATATATATATATATATGCATTTCATTTTTAAATAATTTAAATTAAATTAAATTATTAAATTTATTGCGAAAAATATTACCACAGCCAGGGTTCGAACCTGGAACTTCCCTCATTCAGTGTAGGGCGTCGTACCAATTCGACCACCGTGGTGAATCTACTAAGATAAAGAAAAAATAACCTAGAAAAGGTCCTGCGAAATCTGCGTGAACGCGATTGAAAGGAGTTGTGGTTTGCTCCTAAATATGTGGTTTTATTTTAGTAGAATTATTACGAAAGGAGTTACAGTCTTTGCAATTTTTAGCTAATGACTCGATATCCTTATCGATATTTGGCCACTAAACATACCTCCTGGCTAAATTTTTCATTTTACTAACTCCAAAATGTCCAATATGTAATTCTTCTAGAATTCTTTTACGCAACGTTGGCATTATTACTCGATGACCTCTTATAGCGTTTTCGACTGGGCCGAGTTTCAACCAAACCTGAGTTGGATTATGACGTTACGGCTGCGTTCGGGGAGCGCGCTATTAGCGCTATTGCATCATTCTATCTTTATCGCTCATCAGGTGTAAAACAAGGGTAAAATAAGCAAATAGCGCTAATAGCGCGCTCCCCGAATCCAGCCTATATGTTAGAATCGTCTAATTAGAACCTAAAAGAAGAGCATATGACGTCATAACCCAACTCGGGTTGAGTTGAAACCCGGCCCAGTCGAAAACGCTATTAATTAGAAACGTTATTTTGTAGTGTAAGTTCACCGACATTTGAGTTGAAACCTGATACGTTTTCAAGATCTTTCCCTGATTTTAAAACTTTTAAAATTGCTAAGAGTTCCTTATCTTTACTTGTAGCTGTAGCTAATTCTGTAAGTCCCAGTCTACAATA
>NW_020222530.1:0-3199 GCF_003070985.1 Temnothorax curvispinosus
ATGAAAACGCGCGAGTTAGAGCGGGAGTACCGCTAATTTGGTCAATGGCCTGTCGTAAGACCCTTTGGTCGTTTTAACAGTGGCTGAACGAGCCACACCGTCCGCTCCCAGATGCACTCGCTCTATTCGGCCGGTTAACCATTGCAACGGTGCCAGGCCTTGCTGCTTTATTATTACTAACTGTCCTGGCTCTAATTGCTGGCCCTTAGCCCGTTGCCATTTGTGGCGTTCCTGAAGGGAGTTTAAATATTCGTTGCGCCATCTCGTCCAAAAATGCTGAAGCATTTGCTGAATCATCTGCCATTGTGTGAGTCGATTTACGTTTACATCACTTAAATCGGACACGGGAAAACTATTCAACGGCGCGCCAACCAGAAAATGCCCGGGACTTAAGTAAGCCATATCATTAGGGTCGGAGCTCAGCGGCGTCAGAGGTCGCGAGTTCAATACGGCTTCAATTTCGCACAAAACCGTTACCATCTCTTCGAAAGTTAAATTCTGCCCACCTACTATTCGTACGAGGTGGTATTTCACGGATTTAACCGCTGCCTCCCAAAGGCCCCCAAAATGCGGAGCATTAGGAGGTATAAAATTCCAGGTGGTTTCATGACCGCGTAAGAAATGCCCTATCGCCGCTTGGGTTTCATCAATTCGCAAAAAATCGTAAAACTCTTTTAATTGCCTCTGAGCTCCAACGAATGTCGTCGCATTGTCGGAATACATTTGTTCAGGCTTGCCTCTTCGCGAAATAAGCCTTTTTAGCGCAGCAATAAATGCGTCGGTAGTAAGATCGCTGACTATTTCTAAATGCACTGCCTTCGTCGCAAAGCAAACGAAAACGGCTATGTAAGCCTTACGATTTCGCGAATTACGTCGACTCCCTTCTCGCAAGGTCACTGGTCCGGCATAATCTACTCCGCAATGAGAAAAAGGGCGAGAAATTGTGACTCTAGATGTCGGTAAAGTGCCCATTGGAGCCTCGGAAAAGACAGGGCGCGACTTGAAACAAATGATACAACTGTTGATAATCTTTCGCGCAGTTGACCTTAATGCTAGTGGCCAAAACCGCTGTCTAACGGACGCCATGGTAGCCTGCAAACCGGCGTGAAGGTTGCGTAAATGTTCGTGTTCTATTATTTGTTTGGTTAATCTATGATTCCGCGGAAGTACTATTTGATGACAGGTTTCATAACCTAGTTCCGAATTATTCAACCTGCCCCCGACTCTGATTAAATTATCGCCATCCATAAACGGAGCTAAAGTCTTTAACTTACTAAAATTATTAACATTCTCCCGCCTGCTTAACGAAGCATATTCTTCGGGAAAACTCTGCCTTTGAATCATTCTGCATAAGAAATTTAATGAGAGCGATATTTCTTGCGGAGACACCCTTACCGTAGATGCCTTGGCCTGGTTGGGCGTAAAAAACCTACGACAGTATGCTACGATCCTGCACGTTTTATTTAGGTTAGAAGACCTGTCAATCAAGTCGTTCAAAGTGCCGAAGTCGAAAGAAGAAGCAGCCATACAAGCTACTTTCTGCTCAGGAAGGTCCTCAGTAAGAACCTCAAATTCGCTACTAGGCCAATCGCACTCAGGTAGCCTCAAATAAGAAGGGCCATGCCACCACAATTCGCAATCTACTAACTCACTTGGGAGCAACCCTCTGGACAAAACGTCCGCAGGATTATTAGATGACTTGACATGTCGCCAATTGGAAGTTTCCGTCAATCTTTGAATCTCTCCCACTCGGTTAGTGACAAATGTTGACCATTTACGGGAATGGGAGTTTATCCAATTAAGCGTTATGGTTGAATCGGACCACAACCGTATACTCATGCCTATCGTGTCGATAGCTGACTTGACCTTATCCATCAATTGTGACAACAACAATGCCGCGGCCAATTCAAGACGAGGGAGAGAAATAGCCTTGACAGGAGTTACACGGGATTTCGAGCAAAGGAGATGAGAAGCATAGCTTTCTGGACCCAATTGAGTGCGAACGTAAACACAAGCGCCATAGGCTCGTTCGCTCGCGTCACAAAACCCATGAATTTGTATAAACCGTGCCTCTGCTCGTTGCTTGACACACCGCGGTATTCGCAATTTATCGATGTTTGAAAGTTGTAACCTAAACTGCAACCACTTAGTGTGGACCTCCTGGGGAACAGATTCATCCCAGCCTACACCCGATTGCCAAAGGGTTTGCAGAAGGATTTTCGCCACTACTACGGTTGGCCCGAGCAGTCCCATAGGATCAAATAGCTTAGCCAATTCTGAAAGTATTGATCGTTTCGTAATGGTGCGTGAAGATGGCAAGGGATTTAAAGAAAAACAAAAAAGATCATCTCTCATGTCCCACCCAGTACCCAATACGCGGAAATTGTTGTCCTTGTCGAAAGGCACGACTCTGTCACTTCGATCGCTAATACCCGCTAATAACTCAGGGCAATTAGACCCCCATTTGCTAAGCTCAAAAGAGCCTAATCTTAATAATGGTATTATCTGATCGCGTATTGCTAATGCTTCCTGCTTCGAGTCAGCTCCGGTGAGCATATCGTCCATGTAAAAGTCACGCTTTAGAATCAAAGACGCTATCGGGAATTCCTTTTCGTATCGCTCTGCTAAATCGATGAGACATCTTATGACCAAAAAGGCAGCTGCGGCTTCGCCAAACGTGACAACGAGCGACTCAAATGTTTGAACGTCTAAAGTTTTGTCATCGCGCCATAGAAATCTCTGCAGTTTCGTTTGAGATGGATGGACCAATACCTGCCGATACATTTTAACTATGTCTGCCACGAGAACGTAAAGATGAATCCTAAACCTTAAAAGTATAGAGAAAAGATCATCCTGAATAACCGGCCCTACCATCATTATATCGTTTAATGAAAGTCCGCTATCCGCTTTGCAGGATGCGTCGAAAACTACGCGGAGCTTAGTGCTCTTGGCGTCCTCTTTCAACACGCAGTGATGAGGCATGTAATAAGCACCGGGTTCATTTGGATCCTCCTCCAATATCTGACGTACGTGACCTAGATCGATATATTCATGTATGAAGTTTGAGTATCGCACCCTTAAATTGGGATCCTTATCGAAACGTCTTTCCAACGAACGTAAACGATTTAGCGCAATATCCCTTGATGTGCCTAAATTATCGACTAATTGTTGCTTAAGCGGTAGTTGAACCACGTATCTA
>NW_020222531.1:0-18077 GCF_003070985.1 Temnothorax curvispinosus
CCTTTATTTTCATTGCGTCTGGAACAATAGGAATTCAATGGCATTTTTTAATGGCAAGGGCACATTTTCATAAGGGCGAGCTTCCGCCGCGCGAGGTCTTTTACAGCTCCCTGACCGACAAAACCGCGAGCGAGAGCGACTACGGGCACGCGACGAGGGTCTGGCGACGTTTTTGCGTGCGAGATCTCGGCGAGTACAGCTATCTGTATCTCAAGACCGACGTGCTTTTTCTGGCGGATATCTTTGAAAATTTTCGGGACACGTGTTTAGCGAGTTACGGGCTGGATCCCGCGTGCATTTCGAGCTGCTCACCGACATCGACATGGCGCTGTTTGTGGAACGCGGAATACGCGGCAGCCTCAGTCAATGTTCGCTCAGATACGCGCGAGCCAACAACAGGCACGTACCGACGTACGACTCGTCCCAGCCCACTACGTATCTCATGTATTACGACGTGAACAATCTGTACGGCTGGGCTATGAGCAACTTGCATACGCGAATTTCAAGTGGCTCGACGACCCTGAGAATTTCGACGTGACGACCGTGCCGGCAGACAGCGACGTCGGTTACATTCTGGAGGTAGATCTCGAGTATCCGCGGGACTTGCACGACGCCGACGCGGACTTGCCGCCGTGCCCGACGCGCGATAAACCGCCCAGTAAGCGGCAGGAGAAACTGCTCGCTATTCTCTACGACAAATCGCGCTACGTGACGCACTATCGAAACCTGCAGCAATGTCTGCGACTCGGTTTTTGTCTGACGCGAGTTCTGCAATTCGCCCAGTCACCGTGGCTTCGCGGCTACATTGAGCTGAACACGACGTTCAGGACGCGCGCGAGCAACGAGTTTGAACGGAATATGTACAAACTGATGAACAATGCCATCTTCGGCAAACGATGGAGAACGTGCGCGATCACGTGGACGTGCGTCTCGTGACGCGATGGGACGGGAGGTACGGCGCGGAGGCGTTGATCGGCAGGCCGAACTTTCACAGCAGGAGCGTCTTCTTGGAGAATCTGGTCGCGATCGAGCTGCAAAGGCTTGAGATAAAATTCAACAAGCCGGTCTACGTGGGTATGTGTATTCTCGAGATATCCAAGACGCGTCTCTCTACGAGTTTTACTACGACTACATGGTGCCGCTCTATCGCGACCGGTGTCGAATTCTTTACACGGATACCGATAGTCTGATCTATTTGCTGGAGTGCGAAGACGCGTACGAGCGTATGAGACGCGACATAGACAGGTTTGACACGAGCGACTACGCGGGGAATAACGCGCACGGTATGCCGCGCGTCAATAAAAAGGTGCTCGGTTTGATGAAGGACGAGAACAACGGCGCGATCATGACGGAGTTTGTGGGCCTCAGAGCGAAGATGTACACTTACAAGGTACTCGGACGCGACGACACCAAGAGAATAAAGGGTGTTAAAAAAAACGTAGTTGCGAAAAAGATCACGTTCGAGGATTACGTGGCGTGCCTGCGGAACGCGCGCGACCTGAAGACGCGCCAGTCGTGCATACGCTCGACGTTGCACGAGGTTTACACCGTGACGGAGCAAAAACTAGCTCTCAGTCCGCACGACGATAAGCGATACGTGACGTTGGACAGCGAGGAAACGCTTCCGTGGGGACATTACGGAATACCGTTGTAAATAAAAAAGAAACAATATCATAGACTTTCTAAAAATTGTTTTATCGTAAAAAAATCAATAACACGTAAAAAACAAATCAATGAATGTGTAAACTTTTATTAATAATAAAGTACATCACGTTGGGCGTGTTTACGAATGTCTAATTATTTATGTTACAATACAGACGCCTTATCTATCCACGAATTGTGCGAACTGTCCATTCCTAGCCGCAAACTCTCGATCGACGGTGTTCTTGTTCTCGACCTCTTCGATCACGGCGCTCTTGAACCGTTCGATCGCGTCCTCTACGTAACTCCTGTTCGTCGCGTCGCGCGTCGGTGCCGAACTCCGGCGCGGCTACGCGTCGTATCTTGCGCTCCGACGCGTCGTAGGAATCCTCGTTCAAGCGGAGCGCGTCGTTCTTCAGCGTCGAGATTCCACCTCTCAATTCTTTAGTCGCGTCGTTCTTCTTAATTTCTTCGATCACGACGCTCTTGAGCTGCCCGATCGCGCCCTCTACGTCGCTCTTGTTCGTCGCGTCGGTGCCGATCTCCGGCGCGGCTACCTGCCGTATCCTGTGCTCCCTCGCGTTGTAAGAGTCCCGATTCGAGAGAAGCGCGTCGTTCCTCACCGCTGCTATCTCACCTTGCAATTCTTCGGTCGCGCTTTTCTTCGATCGTCCGATCGCGTCCTCGACGTAACTCTTGTTCGTCGCGTCGGTGCCGATCTCTGGCGCAGCTACTTGCCGTATCTTGCGTTCCTTCGCATCTTAAAAACCACCGTCGATTCCGTCACCGTTGCTCCGATTTGTCAGAGACATGCCGAATTTGTTCACGGACATCGCGCGCGGGAGAGGCGCTGCAGAGCGCGTGATTTGTACTGCCGTCGCGATCGACGCGGCCGATCAATTTATGACGAAACCGACCTTGCGAAGTTCCTCGATTATCGACAGAATTTCGTTGCCGTGAGCGTCGTTGCCGGCCCGACGAGAGGCGTTTAGCAGTCGAAGTCTATCGACCAGCTCGTTGGGATCGTCCCAGTGAACGTAATCGATCACGTTGTCGGTCAGTCGCATGGCCGACGGTAGTCCAGCACCCTTCGTAGTCCCAACTTTCTGAGACGGGTGTGCGAGCGGCGCTATTATTTTTGTGTACTTGTATTTCTTGTTGCCCTTGACAGGCCTGCCGGCGCTGCGATCGCGTTTGTGAGCGCTGGTAGCGAAAAGTATTCTCCTGTACGTTCGTTTGTCCTTGTCCGTAAAGATTCTAGCGTCGGGAGTTTGCTTAAAGATCAACTCGTACAGACCGCGCGTGCCCTTGTACCGTACACCGTCGATGATCACGGAGTCATCTGCAGCCACGTCAAATCGTTTGTTATCCAGCATCGTGCCGTTCTCGTCGAGATACACTCCGTAGACGTGGTCGATCTCCTTTTTTCTGTCGCCGCTCAGAAGAGCGCCCACGTATTCCCGCCCTAACGGTCCTAGTTGGCTATCCAGAGCGTCGCGACCTTACTCCGTACTCAAAGATTCCCTGACGGACGTCTCTAGCGCGGGCGGTAGAGTCGTTGTCTTCGAGACGATCTCACGTTCTTTGGGTAAGAACTGGACCGAATCGGCGTGGATCAGCGTGGAGCTCGTGATAGTCGTCAACGCGGGAGCCGAACTCAACCGTGCTTGACGCGACTCTCTTTTTTCCGCTGTCGTCGTTGTCCTGATTAGTGTGAATACGTCGTCGTCGTCCTCCCCGTAATTGCGCTCCAGGTCGGCGACAGCATTGTCGTCGTCGTCGTCGTCGCCGTTCTCGCTATCCTTTTTCGCTCTCTTCGTCGTTTTCATCTTTCTCGCGAGCGTAAAGTTACCGCCGTCGTCGTCGTCTCGTCAACCTTGCCCGGTCCTTTATCCCTACGTTCCACGTCATCGGCGAGCCATTTCAGAGGTTTGACGATGGGCTCGTACCTCTTTTCCAGAGCGATCTCGCTCTCCATTTTTCCGGCCATGAGAGCGGCGTACTGTGAATCGAAGCGCGCGTTTTGGCTATCTCTCGCGCGGTCCTCTCTTTCGCGATTGCGCTCATACTCGCGTCGTTCGGCGAAGCGCACTGATCGGCTCTACAGCACGGCAAAGTAGTGGTACCCCCGTCTGTACCGTCCGCCTCGCAACGCGCTGTCCTTGTCTATCACGGCAAAACCGTAGGTGCGTCGCCAACACTCGCGACAGAAGGCGCGAAACTCGTCGTACGACATGTCGATGTTCACGTGATCGTCGTACACGTGTCGCAGATTGGTGCCATCCTGCCTGAACAGAATCAACAGATTTGCGTTATCGCGCACGAGATGTTTCGGTATTTTGGCATACATCTGACAGAGGTAGAAGCAATCGATATTCGAATGTCAACCCGTAGAAAAGTACTCCCTCATTCTGTCCTGCTTGTCGCAGGCCACGTCATCGAAGACGAAGACCGAGTCGGGAAGCGCCTCGTCGGGCGGAACGACGTTGCGATTGTCGGAAAACGCGCGATAGCTGATCTCGTCCATGGGCTCAAACAATAGTTCGAGATATCGATACTTTGGTTGCTGCAGAGATTTCGAGTACACGTATACGTTCTCGAAACGAAGACCGTGCGGTTGTTCCAGCAGACTTACCAGAACGTTCGTCTTACCGCAGTTAGAGGGACCGCAAATGATGCAACGTACGACGTTCGGTAAGAGGACCGTTCGGTAAGAGGACCGTGTCTGCGCTTCTTCCCTCGCGCCCGACCTTGCCAGCGTTTTGCGATCCACATTCGAGACTCCTATCGTCACCGACTGTCGCACAAATCGCATTGTGCCTTCTCTCTCTCTCTCTCTCTCTTTCTCTCTCTCGGTTTTTTCCACAAGCGCGCGCTCGTTCGCGATGAGCCTCCGAGCGCCGAGGTAAAGGAGCGGAGCACGGACGTCGTTTCGTTTCGTCGCGCGTGCGCAAACGCTTTGCGCGCAAACGTTTTGCGCGCAAATATAAGTAGCGCGAGCATGTCGCCGTATCCGTAGAAATTTGATCTAAGAAGCAACGAATGGTTCGCGCGCGTCAGTGATTGAGATGTTTCCCATTATACTGACGGACAGACGCGATATTCTCGATCTGACCGCCGAGGAGCTGGAATTCGTTCCAAAGATCGTTCTGTTGCGTAAATTTGAGAAATATGTGCAACTGCTGTGGGACCGTTTGCCTGAACATAAAAGCGGATCCCAAGGTGCAGAGATAACGCTCGTGTATGGAACATTACAATCGTCCGTGGTAGCGAACGCACATAGACGGTCCACCACCGCTTGTCAAGGACTGCTACGAGTGCAACCGCGCGCTCACTCTGAACGGTGAGTCGTCAAAACGTTTCCGTTCGAATTAAGAAGAAAAAAACCTTCCCGCAACCGCGACCGAATGCGCGGCGCCGGTCTACTCAATCGCGCGATAAACGCTCTTCCCTTCGAGCTGCACATACCCGGTTATCAGTTTTGCGGGCCTGGTACGCGTCTAGCGAAAAGACTAGCGCGCGGCGAAGAACGCATCAAGCCGTTGGACGCGGCGAGTCGAGAGCACATCCAGTCGCCGCAGTTAGTGTGTGTGTGTGTGTGTGTGTGTGTGTGTGCGTGCGTGCGTGCGTGCGTGCGTGCGTGCGTGCGTGCGTGTGCGCGCGCGCGCGCGTGTCTCCGCGACCTGAAGAGAGAGCGAGAGCGAGAGGGATGCTCGTTCTGAACGGATCGAGCGCGGATTGCACGAACGAGCGAGCTAGCCCGTTTTACGACAAAATCGAAAGCGTAAGGAAGAGAAGAGGTGGTGGAGGAGGAGGAAGGAGAGCCGTCCTCAGCAACGCCAACGTCAGGTTCCTACGATCGCTGGGTGTCGCCGTGAGAAACGCTTCGCCGCCGCTTTGTTTCCACACCGAAAGGAAAAACCATGGCCGACATCCTGAGTATCGGCGGTGAGCCGATCTTCGACGAGCGCATTGTCGGAATCGAGACTCACACATATAACCCGTATGTCAACACGACGTTCGGGCACAACGACGAGATACGAATACCCATACAGCAGCGGGATCTGTATACGCTGCCGTGCGACAGTTTCCTGTACGTCAAGGGACGACTCTATGACGACGGCGCAACGACGTCGGAGGCGAGGGACGATCAAAGGCAATACGCGAAATTGGTCAACAACTGCGTCGCGTTTATGTTCGACGAGATTCGATACGAACTCGACGGCGTGGAGATCGACCGGTGTAGAAATGTCGGAATAACCAGCACGATAAAGAACTACGTGTCGCTGACCGCCGAACGAGCCAGGAGACTGCAGAACGCCGGATGGAGTTATCCGACGAACGAATCGAATCTGAACAGCGCATCCCGTCAATTCTACTTTTGCGTGCCTTTGAATATTTTTTTGGGTTTCTGCGAGGACTACAAACGCGTGGTAATAAACGCGCGACACAAGTTTATCCTGATACGAGCTCGTAACGACGTCAACTGCGTCGTAGATCCGAAAAAAATCGTGCCGAGAGATCCAGCCAAGGATCCTAAAATTACGCTATTAAAGGTGCAATGGCGTATGCCGCACGTGGCGTTAAACGACGTGACTAAATTGTCGCTATTACGAACGTTGGAAAGCGGACGATTTCTGAGCGCGGACTTTTGCTCTTGGGACCTGTACGAATTTCCCTTGCTGCAGAGCACGACCAAGCATTCGTGGGCCGTCAAAGTCGCACCGCAGTTGGATACGTCATATTTGCGCTGCAGACCGGACGGCGAAATGAATTCACGGAGGACTCCTCGAGGTTCGATCATTGCGCGCTCGCCAACGTGAAATTGTATCTCAACTCGGAATTCTATCTCTACGACGACGTGAACGCGGATTTCGCCGTGCTATACGAGATGTACGCGAAATTTTGAGGAGCGTACTATGGGGACAGTCGCGACGACGCGCTCTTCTCCCCGCGCGAATTCGCGCGGGTAGCTCCGCTCGTGGTGATCGATTGTTCTCGCCAAAACGAAGCGGTGAAGAGCGCCACCGTGGACGTGCGCATCGAATTCAAATACAAAGAAAACGTTCCGCCGAAGACCACCGCCTTTTGTCTCATCGTTCACGATCGCATCATCGAGTACGGTCCACTGACCAACGTGGTGCGCAAAATTATCTAACGTGAAAATGCGATTGTCGGATACCACATCCCGGAAATGGGAGATATATAAATACGGGGATCCCCATCCCTTCGATCGTTCCTGAGATCCCGTTAAGAACGAGCAGCTTGAGTGTGAATTGTTCGACGCGCACCGACTCAATGGCCGCAGCGGCAACGACGATGACGATCTTCGTCGTCTTGCAGGGATTTGTGGTGAGCGACATATTCGTCGCGAAGGAGGTGGCCGTGCTCCGAAGCGAGACGCGCGAATTTGCGCATCACGTGTTTCGCGCGCCGATGGCGTGGAACCTCCTCACGATCGCCGAGAAAGCAAGGGCCAGCTGGTTGATGGCGAATCATCACGGCCTCCATTGGAAAGACGGGGACGTGGACTATCGCCTAGCTAGGTCGATTATTCGACGCGCGGTGTGCGACGACCTGGGTGAGAGAGGAGAGACGCTCGGCGCGCGGATATACGTGAAAGGGCTCGAGAAGAAGAGGTGGCTGGAGAGATCCTCGGCAACGCCGTTCGCGACGTCGACGCGACGATCGAGACCATCGACGCCGAGTACGACGACATCGATCGCTTGGTTTCTTCGCGCCGATCGCGCATTTCGCTGCGGACGCCATCAACGGTGCTGCGCGATAAAGAACGTGATGAAGTTGCGCGACTGGTGGAACGAGCGACGCGAGTGTCTCTCCAGCATCGAATCCACAGATCAAATATAAATGTGTATTCATCCGTCCATCCATCTATGTATATATATATATATTTTAATCAATAATAAAAAAAACTGATGCAAAATCGAACAAAGTTATTCATTTTTTTACATACCTATACTATATATATATATACTATATACTATATATATATATATATATATATATACTATATATATATATATATACAATTGTACTCGATATATGTGTGAATATTAATGCGTCACACGTGTGCAATGTATGATTTTTCAAACGTTCATGCACTTGTGTTTCAATGTGCACGTGTGAAAAACAGAGAAACGCACTAGGGAATGTGTATAAAATACACACTTCAACGTGTGAATTTAGTAAAACATCTACCATTTGTATGAAATAGTCAAGCACCATAGTATTCACACATGTGTAATGTTTCTTTGTGTGTGAATATAACACATTTTGGGGAAAGTTACACACTGAGTATAATAACACACTTACTAGTCACACACTGACCAGTTACATATCACGCAGGTACGCATCAGCAACGCTTATATATGTGATGAGTTAAAATATAAATTTGAAGTGTAGGCTCAGTTTGGAAAATCCAAGTAGAGAAGACGGGCTAAATAAAAACCATGGAGTTGTTGATGGTGCGCAAGTTTTTATTACCATCAACAGCGTCATGGCTCATATTTAGCCCGTCTTCTCTATTTATAGAATATAAAAGCTATATATAAGCGCCACATTAATTAAAATATATATTTTATCTAAAAATTAGCTATAGGTATCTCTACATATAATTAAAATGATGTATCACTGTATGCTGTGGAATGAATTATATGTCCAGAAAGTTGGGATTTTTTTAAAGAATCACATCTTAAAGATAGAAACATTTTTTATTGCAAAAACTTGAAAAGGCATATTACGTAAAACATAAAACTGGTTTTTAATGCTAGTACATTATTTATACTCCAAATTCTGTCCTTGTTGAATTAAATAAGACAATGTAAATTTCCGATTGATATTTATATCGTGACAGTGATGCGGATAAATTAAATTTGAAAGACTTATAGCACCATTTATTATGAGTCTTGTCATCTGTACCTTGTAGGCATTCAAAGTTTTCTTAAAAGATAAGGTTTCCAGTTCCGTATACAACAAAATTTTTTTGTTTGCGTAGACTACAATTTGCGTTACCTGACCAAACTTTGGAAAGTTATCCTCAACATTCTGTAAAAGAATTACAGAGTCTTTTCTATACACGGTGCCATGGATGTACAAAAACGGAGCAAACATAACAAGTGCATCATCTCTTACTTGTAGTAGTTCTGTGAGAACGTGACACATATCATGATCTTTAAGATGGATTTTCTCTCCACTCCTAACAACATCTCCGCTATACAAAAACTTTCTTGAAGATGTACCTTGAAGATGGTATAGAAGCTAACTGTGATGCCATTTGAGCTTGGCGTCTCAAAGCCAAGGTGTAGGGAACATTAATGTAATACTTTAGTTTGGCTATCAGTTGTTTGGAATATGCATCAGCACCTTCAAAACGAAAACACGATTGTTGACGAATTGGTCCAAACAAGAGAATTTAACTGCAGAGGTGCACGAGGTAATGCATCTTGGGAGTCTTGTTTTAATTCGGATAAAGTACAGGATAAAATTTGTAAGATGCACTTTAACCATTCTCTTTAATAAAAAAGCATCCTTAACCTCAAGTTCAAAAGACATAGCCAAATTGATTATTTGAAGTAAAAAAATGTAATTTGACAGATGGCTCCTGTCCTCATTAATAATCCATTGCCCAATTAAAAAAAGCAGAAAATTCCCTAGTGTTTGCATTTGTGCTGCTCCTTGCTTCAGGCCATTTGCTAAGTAAATTGGCTCAATTGGTGAAGGTTTATCTTTAACAAGATGGCCAAAATCAAAGCTGGCAATACTGGCATTCAAATCTTGGAGGGTGAATCTTTTATTTTCTACAATGCAGTACGTGAGAAAAATTTTAATTTCCACTGCTAGAGTTCCGTCTTCAAACATAATGTGCATAAAATCATGGGGAAAAATTTTAGTGACATCAGTATTGTCAAGATTTATACATGCACTTCTGAAGTTTACCCCGTGGAATGCAGACCAAAAGTCTCGGGCTTGTTTTGTTAACCCAGAAGAAGTCACATCCTCACAATGTTGAGTATGAGTTTCCATATTTCTCATTACAAAAAGCTCCTCAGAAAACCTTTCTTAAATACTTGATTTATCTGCAAGACAAGTGCGACATGGTCTATGTGCCTTACCAACTTCTTCCTTAAATCCACCGAGGTATGCAGATGCAAGAGTATCTCCAGCTACAAAATTGAGGAAACCTGTGAATTTTCTCTGTACACCTTTTATATTCATTAAAACACCCTCCTCACGTCCAAGCAGTGCTAAATCGCTAAAGAAGTTATTCAAAACCTTTTCTGCACCATGTTTTTTCAAATGTGCATGTGAAGTGATTGCGAGCAGATTTATTGATCTAAGAGATGATCTTAACTCTGGGTAAATATTCCCTAGTGTCCAATAAAACATTACTAATTTTCTGGTCTTAGCACCCAGTGGATTGGCAAACTCCACATTGTCATAATAGACAATGATAAAAAGTGCCTTTCTGTCGCGCTTAAATACTCCACGGAAGCGGTAATAAGAACCATCCAATACAGTCCTTATAGTGCCATCATGAGGCTTTGGGTTATCTACGCATGAGAGAACATCATCATTATTTAAGTAAAGTTCCAAGTTTCTTAGGAAAGGAACTATATATGCGTAGTCCTTGCGATTTACAAGCTTACCACCCTTGATCCAAACTCTTGATGAGTTAATTTTTTTTTCTCTGGTCTCACCATACCACATTTATCAAGAAAAGATTTTATTCTTGCAGAGCTGCTAACTTCACGAAACAGATCCAACCCGTCACAGTTTGCAAACACTTGCAATACGTCAGTACGGGAAACAGCTTTTGTTTCTTCATTGATCAAATCCAAAATCATTGTCTAGGGAGTAAGAAAACAAGCTTATAAATAATGATAAAGTTCCCCAAGTAAAGTGTGGATTTTATTGTACAAGTAACAATTTGCTGTGAAAGGATTCTTATTCACCTTCACAATGCTGGTAATTTCCTCGATCAACTGTTGTGCTCCCTCAATTACTTTTTCTACTGTAGTTTGAGGAATACTGTATGATTCTTTGAGATTAACTACAAACATGGAGGCATGCCACCGAAGTAAATCTTACTTTGAAATGAGCGGCTCATCATCTAAATAAAAATCGACATTACGTTATAACGTCATAAATGTGATAAAAAATACAGATTAGTTTTATGGAGAGATTGTAAGTGTAAAAGTATGTAGCAAAATTTAAGTAAAAGTGCAAAGTTAATAATTTACCTGATTCATTCCTTTTATCTTGGTAAGGTTCAAGAATATCTATTACCACACCTTCGATATTTTCATCATCGATGTTAACGTAAATTTACTTGATGCACTCTTTTGACATGCTTTTGAAACGATGGCCATTTCTTGTAACTACCTAGTGAGAAAGCTAATATCGAAACGATATCGAAACGACGTCGAAATTAGCTTAAACGTCGAAATTAGCTCGATGCCGCTGGCAAGGGTAAAAAAAGTCAACGTTTGTTTGAATTTTGACATATTTTCGAGTAATCTTAAATAAACTGACATGAATGATAGACAGTCACTCCTGTTATTGTTTTGTTCAATTTTACTGTTGTAACTCTACGCACATCCGTTTATATGCAAAATCTCGATTCGAGGTCAAAATGATATGTTGTGCCGTGCCTCTGATTCGAGGGGTCGGCACTGAGTTCTTTGGATCCGCCGGGAGGAAAGGAGAATAACGTTGCCAGAGTTCTTGTCCAACGATATTTTAATAAAGACCTTTTTTACTTGATACACTAGTGTCGTTGATTTCGTTGCCCTGACTCGCGGGCGTTCACAATAGGATAATTTACGTTGGTCGTGCGCGATTAGCCTTACGTTCTAGACTGCCCGCCGCTTCTCGGAAGGGCGGGCTTTTTATCTCTTCGCGTATTACTTCCGCGATGCTGACTTAGCTGTCAGCGCTTTTGCTTCCGGGTGAGCGACCTGGAAGCCGCTTGCGACACCCGGGATGCCACCTCAGGTGAGTTTGGCAATATTCGGGATGTGCGCTGACAGCTATGTGTCGCAATTCGGGCACGGCGACTTCCGCCTCACAACATCCCTTCCCCCTGGAGAAAAGAAAAACTGAGATTTCAAATTGAAGTTTTTCGCATTTATTGACATATGTGTTAAAAGGAAATTTTTTTTTTTTTTCGTTATTATTATTATCTTGTTATGATTTTCGTTGTGTGAGGAAGTCGCGTCGCGTACTCTTGTTCGTTTTCTTTTTCGCTATCCATGTTATCGTGACTATGATCCCTGTTATTATTATGATTAAAGATAGGGATCCTACGGGGTACATTATGTATTTATTTGATAAGAAACCGGCTTGGCTGTCTTCTACTTCTTGATTTATCTCGTTTAGATTTAAGCTTAATTTTGTTAGTTCCCCGGGGTTTTTGATTACCGGTTCTATTTTTAATTCTGTCGCTATTTCGTTGTTGATTTTGGTATCTGTAGTTACTTGTTTGAAGGTTAAGTTGAATTGTGGTAGGTGCATTTGCACGTGCGTCGTGTGGTCTCGTTTTTTCGTTCGTAGAGTCAAGTCTGTCGTGGTTAGCTTGCAATTGTCAGTTAATTTGATTCTTCCCGTTCGATTAATGTCGATTTTATGTTCTCCTTGATTGTTGCATTGAATAGTTATACTCTGTTTGTACGGTGTGGAAAACAACCATGCCTGTGACTCCGCTAAGGTTATCCAGAATGTTACGGTTGAGAGAATGTGGCGACGCTCGCAATTGTCTTCTTCCGCTCTTATATATATCTGCACCTCGCAGGGTGCATGCGGCGTTATGAAGTATACCGGGTGGTTCGTGTTACATACAAACGTTGTGCCGGAGTGTTTACATTTATTCAAATCATCTTCTTTTAGTGTTACATAATTTCGGTTTTCTTTATCAATAGCTAGTAGGTCGTACGTAGTTTTCGGTATTACAAATATATTTTCACGGTCGTGTACCGGCAGGGGGTTTATTCTTATAATTTCGTACTTTGGATATGTGACAATAGGGAAGGTCAGGATTGTGTATACGTTGGGGTTATCGTAGTAAGCATTTATTTCCATAAACTCCTGAATTTTATTCCAATTTTCAGTTTGTATTTTAAAAGGAAAGTGAGCTCTTTGGGATAGGTGAGTTGTCGCTTCTCTCAATTCGGTTATAATATTTTCGAGGGGAAGTAGTCGTACGAGTACTATTCCGCTCTTAGAGTAGGTGAGGTACGCTAAAACGTCTTCTACATCGTTTATTAATTTGTTCATTATTGCAGTTATTGCTAACAGATGTTCATCTATTTCCTCGCGGTGCGCTAAATTCGACACTCGTTCTTGTACTAGTCTGGTTACATTCGCTAGCAGGTTTTCGTTTTTGTTAATAGTTTGCTCTAGCGCTTCTATGTGTCCTAACGTCGCGTTTATAATTTTAATCTGACTTTTCGCCACGTGTCGCATGACATTTTGTTGGTTTTGCATTAATTCTAACTGTTCTTGTATGTGTTTTTCATCGTCGGCGTCCATCGTTCCAAATAATGTTTTACTTATGGTTCCTATCGCGTCTAACAGTCCGCGTCGGCTTGTCGGTACTTTGTAAATAGTTTACAGTCGTATTATCAGTTGCGTCAGTTTCGTATTGTCGTCCTCGGTTATGCGGAGTATGTTATTACATATGACTCGGTTATCGTCCTTTACGCGATCGCATAAATTTTTTATTCGTCCGAGGTAATGTTGGAGCTGGTGGTATCTTATTGTAAACGCCGCTACCTCGATTCGGATAGCCAATTTCCATGTATTTTCTTGTAGTTGCATTGTCCCGATTTTCTCAAAATAAATTCCTGGTTCGTCGCTAAATAACGTCGCCTCGTACGGGGGCATCGGTTCGGATGACATTTCGCTTGCTAGGTGAAAGACGATGATCGGTGTCCTGTAACGGGAATACTATTTTGGACTTGGTATTATTTTCCGTCGCCTTTTCTGCTGACTATATCTGTCCACGGATTTCTACTTTTATTGCTTTACGAGTCGCTTCAGTCTGAGTCTGTCACCCGTCTTGTCACTTTTTCAATTTTTTTTTTTTTTTTTTTTTTTTATGCCTCCGCTTGACTATGTGCCAGTTTCGGCTGGCGCGGTGGATCCAAGTGAGATTCGGCCTGGTGAGGAGGCCGAAGAAACCAATGGTCCAGCTTTGGTGGTTCCCGAAAGGTCGGAGGTTCGGGATCTTATTCACGCGCGCGTGCGTTATGACGGCGGTACGCGTGAGTTCCTGATAGAGCGTGGTCAACGAACGCCGCCTGTTCCTATGGTATTATTCCTGACGCTGGTTGCGCTTCGTTCCCGCATGCAGGCTGATCTGGAGCGTGGTACCCCTCGCCATGATTAACTGTACGTTTTGGTTATTTTCATTACTGTTGTCCTTATGCTACTTATGCTTTTGATTATGCTTCCTATCTCTGCTTTTTATAAGGGTTTCAAACGGTTAACGTGGACGCGTAGCGTTCTTCGTTTTATCCTAAATATATCTTTTTTCATCGGATTTTGCTTTCGTTTGAAAGTCCTAAGTCCTAAGTTTTGCTGACATCTGTCCGTGTTGGATTTCTTCTTTTAATTTCTCTGCTTAATTTCGCGTCAGTTGGCTGCTACTTTCGAGCAGTGTTGGGTGCCTTTCGGTGATTTTTCAACTCTGTCTTATTAAGTATGCGGTGCTTTCGGTGCACTCAGTACTTTACACCCTCCTTTTGTGACGCTTGCCAACGCGAATATTGGAGAAGGGCGTTTCGGGCGGCGGCTGCTGCGGATCGCGAGGCGAGGGAGGGCGAGAGGGACGAGGCGCGTGCATCGCCCCCTCCTCCTTACGATGAGGTGGCCCGCCCTGGCACTGTGGTGCCCTTCCCCCCGTTGCGGGTGACGCTACACTCCGCAACAGGACAGAGGGACGTGGTCCTGGTTCGTCCTCGCCGGGAGTAAATCTTACTACTACTATATGTATGCTATATATATATTTTTTCTACTGCTTACTTTTCTGTTGCGCATGAGCCTTATTCCTCGATGAACGCTTTTAGCCTATTTGCATGTACGCGTATCGTCTTGCGTTTTACTTTAATGGTGTAGTTTACGTCGCTGTGTTTTTCCACGATCACGTATGGTCCTACCCATTGCGAATCGAGTTTTTTAGATCGTCCCCTTCGTACTGTTTTGTCGTGTAACAGTACCTTGTCTCCTATTTTAAATGTTTCCTTATTGCATTTTTTGTCAAATTGCTGCTTTGCTTTTTCTTTCTCTTCTTTGGTATGTTCTCTCGCGACTTGATTCGTGGCGCGTATTCGTTCTCGTAATTCTTTTGCGTAATCTTCGTACGAATATGTTAGTTTCGGGGGCCTTGTTAGGGCTGTCGGTAGGTTTGCTTGGTGTCCGTAGACAAGTTCGAACGGTGTGAGTCCTGTCGTCGTATGAGGCGTCGTATTATACGTGAACATTGCGTAGGGTATCCACTTATCCCAGTCGGTTTGGTCCTTATTTATGTAATGTCTTAGGTCTCCGCCAGAGTACGATGCGATCTTTCCAGCGCTCCGTTACTCTCGGGATGATATGCTGTTGTCTGTATTTTTTCGATTTTTAGTAGCTTGCACATGTTCTTAAATATCTCGCTTGTGAAATTTGTTCCTTGGTCCGTGAGAATTTTCTCCGGTATTCCGTGTTCTAGAGCTACTTTCGTTACAAAGGCTTTTGCTACTGTATTTGCCTCCTGATTTTCTACGGGTACTGCCTTGCTAAACTTCGTTAGATTGTCTTGGAACGTGAGGAGGTATTTATTTCCGTTATTCGTGACTGTTAGTGGGCCTACTATGTCGAGCGCGCCTTTTTCGAATGGTCGCTCGGGCGTATCTGTAATAGTCATTGGCATTTTCGTCTTCCTACTCAATTTGTTCTTCTGGCAGTACTCGCATTTATTTATGTAATCTTCTACATACGCCGTAATTCCACGCCAGCTGTGCTGTAATCGGATACGGTTTAGTGTTCGCGTGACTCCTTGGTGCCCCCCCGTAGGCGAGTCATGATACTCGTAGAGTATTTGCCGCTTTTCCTCCTCCGAGTACTCTCTCGGGGAGTCGTCGTCCTGTTGCGTTACATTTATTGCTGATGTTTCGGCTATCGGATTTTGGCTCAATGCATCGGCATTCACGTTGTTTTTTCCTGCTTTATGTACGATCTCGTAATCGTATTCCTCTAGTTTTAGCCTCCATCTTATTAGTCTGGAGCCGGGGTCGTTTACATTAAATAACCAGATCAATGGTTTGTGATCGGTTATGATTTTAAATCTAACGCCATATAAATAGGGACGGAAATGTTTTACCGCCCAGACGATTGCTAATAGCTCTTTTTCTGTGATATTATAATTTTGCTCTGCCTTGCATAATACTCGGCTGGCGTACGCTATCGGTCGGTCTTGGCCTACTGTTCCTTGTGAGAGCACGGCTCCGATGGCGTAATCTGACGCGTCGGTAGTCACCAAGAACTCTTTGCTAAAGTCAGGGTAGTTCAATACCGGAGCTGTCGTTAATTTCTCTTTAAGTAGATCAAACGCGTTCTGTTGTTCGATTGACCAATTGAATTTTTCTCCTTTCTTTGTGAGCTTTGTTAGAGGCTTGGCTATCTTTGAGAAATTTTCGATAAATTTCCTGTAATATCCGGCTAACCCGATAAAAGATTGTATATCTTTCACTCTTCTCGAAGTCAGAAATTCTTTTACTGCTTGTAACTTAGACGGGTCTGGCGATATTCCGTCTTCGGATATCACATGCCCTAGGTAAATGACCTCTTTTCGTAAAAATGCGCACTTGTTCGGTTGTAACTTAAGATTGTATTTTCGTAGTCTGCGCAATACTGCGATTAACCGCTTAATGTGCTCCGTCAGCGATGCTCCGTATATAACGATGTCATCGATATACACGAAACATTTTAATCCTAACAGTCCGGCTAATACCGCATACATTAATCGCTGAAAGGCCGCTGGTGCATTTTTTAGACCGAATGGCATTCTGTTGTGCTCGAAATGTCCGTCTGAAGTCGAAAATGCCGTTTTCTGCTTATGTTCTTCATGCATCGGGATTTGGTGATATCCCGAGGCTAAATCTAGCACAAAAAAATATTTCGCATTGCCTAGCTGATCAAGTATGTCTGTAATATTTGGCATGGGGAAGGAGTCTCCCATGGTGAGATCGTTCATTTTTCTGAAATCGATCACTACGCGAAATTTTATTCTGCCGAACGCGTCAGGTTTCTTGGCGATAACTACTATTGGCGCGTTCCATTGGCTTGTGCTCGGACGAATTATGCCGTTGTCCAGCATTTTCCGTATTTGCTTTCTCACTTCGGCCTTATGTTTCTCGGGTAACCGGTATGGCTTTACATTTACTGGCGCACTATCGGGTCGTGTATTTATTTCGTGTTTTATTGCTGTAGTGGCGCTTAGTTTATCTCCGTCTAGGTAAAAAACGTCATAAAATTCATCGCAAATTTTTTCTACTGCCTCTCGCTCTTCTGTGTTTAGGTGATCGAGCTGTACTTGGTCGCGCACTTTCTTTTGTCGCTCTGTGACAGTCTGATCGTATTCCCCATTCGCATGTAACGTGAGTACGCTCGCGGCGTCGTCCGCCGGCAGGTCTTCTAACGTTACGTGTGGAGTGAGGATCTCCACCGGCTTGTCCGTCACGTTCAATATGCTGACCGGGCAAGTAAATTCGACGGGTTTTACGAGGCAATGCCCGATGAAAACTCCGGGAGCAGGTTCACCGCTTTTCACTATGCCTACCCGGTTATGATCTGTGACGGCTTTTACAATAGTTTCACTGCGGGGAGGTAGCTTTATTTTTTGATACGGTCGTAGCTTGAAAATGGCTTTCCCTATTTTCAACTGTTTTGACGTGTTTGAGATATCGGCTTTATGTTTAGTTAGGAAGTCGTTTCCTAATATTCCTTCGTATTCGATGGGGAAGTCATCTTTTACTACGTACATTGTGTGACGTATTTTCTTTTTCCCGAGATCTACGGTCGCTTTTATTTTTCCTAGCGTGTGAATTTGGTGTCCTGTTACGCCGATTAATGCCAGTTTCTCCTCTCGCACCATTGTTTTCCCTTTTAGGTTGCCTACTTTAATCAATGTCAGCGTTGCTCCGGAATCTAATAAAAGATCCATTTCTCCTCGTTCCGCTTCCTGTATAGGCAGTGTTATGATATCTAACGGGCCCGTCTTGTGCTTCTCTGTTACCTGAGACACTCGGTATGTCTCGGCGGCGCGTGCCTTATTTCTTTTCGGTTTCTCTTCCTCCTCGCTACTGCTGTTGGAGGGTGCGTCCTCGCTAGATTCGCTCGCTTTGGTTTTTCTTACTGTGCCTATCGGTGCTTTTTTCGCA
>NW_020222532.1:0-1881 GCF_003070985.1 Temnothorax curvispinosus
ATCTGAATTTCTGGGATATCATCAGATAAGTACATGCTTATTAAATCATAAAAATATGATAAAATGATCCGCATTTGATTGTTTTTTTTATGGAAAATTCCGGTAGGGACGTGTTAGACAATGCGTACATTAACGCATAAATTATATGACTATTTCTTTTAAGTTTTTAATTTGTAACTGGCATTTATAATATAATCATATCAACGTAGATTAATATAGTATACGTTGATCTAATTGTAAGTGAATCAAAATCGAATCAATTACAAAATTGAAAACCTTAAAAGAAAAACAAATTATCTTTAGTCTTCATTTTTTGAAGTGACGAATAGGACTTATTGGTTATTTTGAGATAGATGCATGTGAAATGATAATTTGAGATAATAATTTTTTAGATATACTGATAACACTGTTCAACAAAAAGTTACTTTGTTTCGAGCACAAGACCGACAATAATCGTAGTTTTTTGGCGGATATCAAATCTTATAATAAAATTGTCCTTTTTTGCAACTTAACTGCAAATTTCTCAAAATTGTGACGTGATAAAGCAATAATAAACAGTATGTGGTAAACAGAATCGCGTATTCAGCGTCCAAAAAAAAAAATAGGTGAAACGATTATTCTCAGTCTTGTACATTTTTTTGTTGAGAAATGTAATAATTTTACATTATATTCAAAAGTTTTGTATAGAATTAAACTTAATTGTAATTAAACTTAAATATTTTAAGCTTATATATATTTACTCTCATTCTAATTATATTTCTGAACGAAGGAATTTTATTGAATATTTAGACACTTTGACCTAAATATTGTCCGATTACATCCATTTCTTTGCGCGACATGGATTAGAACATTATAATCCAGGTACTGGTGGAGTTAACTCTAATTAAATCACGTAATGCATTTATTTTTATCTGTAAGTCGCTCCTTAGCTTATTAAAATGGCAATATTACATTCTCTCTGATCTGTAACACTGTAACAATAATAACAACAACACAGAACACAACTATGATGTAACATAACAATAATATAGAAAATTACAGAATATAAAATTACAGAATAGAAATTACGGAATATAAATAAATTTCTTGTCCAGACTTGTGAAATTACCTTCTTCAAGCAGTTCTTCAGCTTTAGATGGCATCTTATATAGACGGCGATCTTATTGTTATCCATATTTTTTAATGCACCTGTTTTTAAAGCTCTCATTTTAACACGATTATCGTTTCTTCTCTTATTTAGAGCGATTATTTCCTTGCGATCAATAAGAATTTTACTATCTTTATTTGTTATTTCTTATAACTAATCTCTTGTTCCTAATTTAATCTTTTTTTTTTAATTATAGAATTAATAATTCTATTCAGATTGACAAAAAAATAATAGCTATTACTTGATAGCTTATAATTACTGATTTTGCATGTTAGTCAGTCATAGAATTTATTTTAAGAGTCCCCCCGAGCTAATGATCTTCAAACAAAATTTAGAATATATCAATAAAATAAATTTAATAACTTTTGCGAATAACATAATAATGATGCAAAAATAAACATTTAAATTTGTACCATCGCCAATAGCGTTAAAAATTACTGCAGAACAATATTTGATCCAAATATTAATAGTAATTTTAAAAAAGATTATGTATTGATTTTGTTAAGGTAACAAAATTATTATTGTTTAGCAACATCGAATCTGATCAAATTTAGTTTTAGGAATCGACCTATCAGTTTGCCGTCGGTAGACGTTATATATGTCATTTAAAAAGGAAAATTTTCAAATGAGTTTCTATAAACATATATCACCTCATCCACGTGTATTAACAAAATTTGATGTGTTCTAGGTTAAATCATTGTTGTAATCCCAGATAGCACGCGCAAAAGATGTGT
>NW_020222533.1:0-12044 GCF_003070985.1 Temnothorax curvispinosus
AAGGTTGAAGCGTTGATCTTATATGGAAATATACCCAGAATACGGCACAACATGAAACAGGGATACATCAGGGATTGAAAGTCCTTGGCGTGGAATAGTCGGCATCCTTTTTCTTTTTGTTTGCCTTTTGGTTTTCCTTGGAAATTCGATGATAAATTGAACATGCTTATAATTTATAAGTTCAACAACTTATAAATTATTATTCACGTTATTGACACCGTGATATTAAATAATATAAATATGATTGCGACAGATTTTTTTTCAATCAGTGATAGTTTTTGCGTACTATATCTGTCTTTCCACGTGCAAAAATAATTAATATGGACTCGATGTACACCCGGCGAATTTAAGTTTAACACTGCGCATAATTGTCATCTTGGCATATAATATACAATGACACGAAACACAGGATACTTTGTTAGGCGTGATGTAACCATGGCGTTCTTCGATCGGCAACTGCCATCTCTGTATAAAAAAATTATATATAATTGTTGTGACAGATGACTCATCAAATCATGCATACACATGGAACCGGCAGTATTCTGCGTATGTCACTCTCAATCAGTGGATTGCTAGAAATGCTAGTATAGCTTTCAAAGATTCAATTAGGATAATGATGACATATTTCTTTATTACTATACCTATTTTTTTCTAAAGTTATGCTTATATTTTGCACAAAATATTTGACATCACATAACTTTTGAATTAATATTCCTAATTATTATAAATATATATATATAAGATATATATAAAATAATATTTTTTATATTTTTAATATTAAAAATTATGATTATATTAATGCATTCTAGAGCACAATAAATTCTTACGACGCACCTGATTGTCGATGATTTTCTGCAACATTATAGAGAACAACTACAAAATTACAGTACTGACAGAACCATTATACAGAATATACATTTACACAAGAAATGCGAAAATGAGTAACTACATATTATATCCAATGTCTGATTATATACATATAGGGAAATGCAGGAAAGAATAATATTTGTTTGTTGATAATGTAGTTATTTTTTTATCTTTTTTTGAAATAAATTGTATTTCTAATATTAATTTCTAATATTAATATCGATTACTTTATCTTGGAAAATAAGATTTATCTTGGAAAATGATTTAACTTGTTAAGTGCATCGGTGTTAGGATAAAATTGGTAATGCCATTTTCGAATTTTTTAAATTGTCATTTATTCTCTTGAAACAGGCCTTAATATATAAACACATGTTACAATTTTTTATGACAGCAAATTCCATTTGTGCAACGCATAAATTTATATCTTATTATATCTTAAACAGTGCATTTGAACAAATATAATATTGAAATTTTATTTATGTAATATGACTATTATACATGCGCGAAGCGCGCGCGCGCGCGTATGTTTGTGCGTGTGTGCATGTATTAAACCTTAAGTATTTATAAGTATTTATTTTTAATATTTAAAAATGTTTTTTACATTTTATTTATCTACTTTAATTGGATTGTGTAACATTGATTGCTATCTTTCTATCGCAGGAATGCGATGCGTTTAAGAATTGCATTAAGATCAATAAGTACGTAGTGATGTTACCTACTATCTGAAAGCAAAATCAAACTAATGAATTCACATTTATTTAATAAAGGCATATGGGTCAATTACTCACCGCAACAAGAAGCGTCGCGTCCACAGTAAGACCCTTCGCAGAGAATGTACTTTTGCTATGCAGCATTTGCAAGGAAAATAGCTGCAACTGCAACATCCAATCGCAAAATATTTGAATACAGAATTGAGAACGTGATTATATATGTATTTAACACGTTAAACACTGTTTTAACACATGAAATATGCTTATAAAAAGTATACGAATTAGATTACACTTTTCATTACCTCGTCTTTGATTTGCTTATTGTCGGTGCAGTTCAGCACATCGTGTACAGTCGTGATAATTTCTGAGGCCTGATTCTTACCGGTCTCACAGGCCCATACTATCAATATCATCTTTGTGATAAAAATTGTCAAGTTTGCGACGAAGTACGCATAATAGAACTGCTTTTCCATAAGGATTATTAACACACCCTCTTTCCACTGCAGTACATAGTAATACATGTTAAATGTGATCTCGATAAAAGCCATAATTATGGTAGATAAGAGCTGCAAGCTGAAGATTATATTCAGCATCTGCACTGCATTGTTGACTATTAGATGCTGCTTCTTCAAAGCTCTGAGTTCCATCAGCAGGAATGGATTTCTCTGCTCGTGATAGATCGGTTTGACGAGATGTGTCTCATCGTTCACGATAAGTTTTTGCAAATCTATCAAATTGTCATTTATTCTCTTGAAACAGGCCTTTAATATACAGACACAATTTATATATAACATATCCATTTGAAATATCATTAAATTGATGTAAATTACGTAAAACCTTAACAAGACATTGAGACTCATTCTAGTATAATATACAATCGAGATCCCAATTAAATAAAAGAAACCAATAATATCCTTCGAGTGAATTAACCGAGATAGCTTTCGATACGATTCCAAGGGCAGCGTCGACGAGATGTCCAATACGGTTTGAAGCAAACGCATTCGTGGGCCACTCAAAATGTACGAGACAACTGCTATGAAATTGCCGAGCGTGTAGTAACTACTACGCTCGAGATTTCTGGGTACGTTTCTCATGTTGATACTTCCAGAAATGTTCATCTGATACAGCATAACCAGCCAGCAAATACAACAAACGCAGGTAATGATGGTCCACAGACTGAAAAGCGGTTTGTAGATCTCTAAGGTCGAAGTGTTGATCTTGTACGGAAATATTCCAAGAATACGGCAGAAAATGAAGCAGGGATGCATCAAAGATTGAAAGTCCGTAGCGTGAAACAATCGCCATCGTTTCCGTATTTTACTCTTGGCTTGTCTTTGGAATTTCGACAAGGGGCTGAACATCATCTTTCGATTATTATGGAGAATCACTCTCTCTCTCTCTCTCTCAATCTAACATAAGTCGTTAATTATACAGTTTAAAAATTAATTCCGTTATCAATGCACTTTAGTGAATGTGATCTGCGAGTGCTTCTTTTTTAAGTACATAAACTTTAAATTTATCTTTCTGCAACGAATGCGCTATGTACTCCTCATTGCCGATTTACACCTGGCGAGTTTAAGCTTAAAACTGCGAATTGCTACATTGAATAATGGGATAAAAGACTCAGAGTTATTTGTTAGTTGTGAAGTAACCATGACGTTCTCCGATTGTCATTTGTCACCCTTTGAGCGCAATGTATATATCACTATATCACTATATAATGCAATAATATATAATTATTGTGACATATCAACAATATGTCAACTCTTGTATGCATACACAAAAGAAGGAGTTCACACTTTACATTTATATACGCAGATCAGTAATTCGTAAAAATACATTAATAACAATTCTAATAATGATTAAATTCCATTTAATCATTGTGCACATTCCATTCTCCATATTCTATACGGTACAAATATTATACATAGAGAATTTTTGCAGGATGTTTTTTGTATTACAATTCGATACTTAAAATTTGTAACTTTTTATATATTTTATCATAATTTTTAATGTAAAAATATTCATTGACACTTTTATCTCGATTAAAATACATTGTGATCAATATTTATTTTATGAACTTTATGCAGTTTATTGTAATTATAAGTTATTCTTGTAAGTTTACTAAAATAACAAATTAAATTTAATTCTTCTTTTATATTGTAAAGTATTACTAAATTGCATTCCTTGTGGTTTGAGAAATGACATCCATCTAGAAAGCATATATGCTCTTAACAAATGTAATATTAATAAATTGAAATTAGAATGCAAGGACAGTGCTATTATATCGATTAGGATTAATCCAACTACTTATCTAGATTAAAACTAATCGACGTACTCTCTTTAGTGAAAATTTTAACATGTAGTAATCTATAGACTATATGTGCAAGATAGCTGATCTTTTTTATTTCAGTAGCAACAAAAGAACGCGATGGCAAAAGGTAAAAATGTTATAACGATAATTCACACACACACATCAATCACATTATATTTCAATGAAATTTCATTTAATCATTGTTAATAAATAGAGCTTAAAATACAAAGAAATATTTAACAAACTGTTCTTAAATTAATTTTTTAATTATAAAACAAATTTTAAATAAACAGAATAATAAATTTCTTTCGCCAGTATATAGAATAACAATTAAAGTAATTTAAATCGACTGGCAATTATATAAATTTTAAATAAGTTTTCTTTTTTATTACTGAAAAAGATAAAAGTAAAATAAATCTGAATTAATCTAACAATAAGTACTAGATAGGATTAATTACACATACAAAAATATCTTTAATAAATTATAAACTTAAGTTGTCACATTAGTAAGACATTAAGACATATGATGTCATTGCATTAATCGCTAAATTAATTGCATTTATCGTTAAATTTCCACTAATCGCCAAGGGCATTGATGAAACAAAAACATATATATATATATACATTGTGTACGTACATGTATAATACATATACGTACACAAAAAATACTAAAAAGTACTAAAAAGAACTAAAAAGAATATGTTTAATATTTAAAAATATTTTTTTTTATTTATTTATATATTTTCTTTTAATTACATTGTTTATGCAACAGTATTTGCTATCTTTTTCACTTCAAATCTGCTCAGCAACTAAGAATTGTATCAAAATCAATAGATACGTAGTAATGTTACCCACTATCTAAAATAAAAATCATATAAGTAATATACAATATATAAAACAAATAATCGTTCACTCACCGCAACGAGAAGCGTTGAATCTATTGTAAGACCTTTGGCGGAAAATGTATTATCGCGATGTAATACTTGCAAGGAAAACAGCTGCAACTGGAAAACATCAGATTATAAAATAGTTGTGTAAATATAGAACTAGGCAATGATTACTAAATTAAATTTAATCTATAAAAATTTTCATTAACACAGAGACTAAGAGATTATCACAAAAATGTGCAAATAAAATGTTCTTTTTTATTTACCTCGTCTTTGATTTGCTTATCAATAGTGCTGTTAAGTATTTCGTGAATGGTAGTACCGATCCTCGTGGCTTGATCTTTGCCTGTATCACAAGCCCATCCAATCAACACTATTTTTATACTATAATATATTATAGATAATACCAATGCTGTATCGTATAATTCAGGATTTAGATTGCTCAGTAATGTGCCAACTTTCCAATGCAGTATATAGAAATACAGTAGAAAAGTGATTTCGGCAAAAGTCATAACTATAGTTGTGAGGATCTGTAGACTGAAAATCATGTTCAATATTTGCACGGTGTCGCTAACTACCAAATGATGTTTTTTCAAAGCTTTAAGTTCCAGCAGCAGGAATGGATTCTGATTTCTGTGCTCGTGATAAATGTGCCTCACAAGTTGTGGCTCATCGTTCACCACGAGCTCCCTCAATTTCGATAGATTATCGTTGATTTCCTTAAAACAGGCCTTTAATATACAAACACAATTCATATATAGCATATCCATCTGAAACGCCAGCAGAGTAATGTACGGTACAAAAGCCTTATGCCAAGTATCGAAATCCAACGTGGAGTAATAGAATATCGCGTGCGTGACTAGAAAGGAGAAACCGACGATATCCTTAGTGTGAATCAGTCTAGAAAGTTTTTGATACGAATTAAGTGGTAGTTTCGAAGAGACATTCATTATGGTCTGGAGCAAGTGCATTCGAGGACCGCTCAAAATGTATGTAACGATCGCAATAAAGCTACTGAGTATGTAAAAGCAGTTGCGTTCGAGAGTCTTAGGTACACCTTTGAATCTGATCGTTCCGGCAATGTCAATCTCATAGAGCACTATTAACTCGTAAATGCAGAGAATACAGAGAATGGCGGTTGATAGAATGTAACGCTGTTTGGAAGTCTCGAAGGTCGAGCCGTTGATTTTGTACGGAAATATTCCGAGGACACTGCAGAAGGTGAAGCACGGATACATCAACGATTGAAAGTCCGTAGCGTGGAACAGCTGCCACTTCTTCCATATTTTATATTTGGCATGTCCTTGAAATTTTGTTGATGAACTGGACATTATCAGCGAAATATGAATACGACGATTTATACCATAGATCACACTGTCCAGAAATAATAGACCATTATACTTTAGTGCAAGTTTTTGGAGTGTAGCCTTTAAGTTCTGTTTAACAAATGCATCAACTGACATAAGACTTTTCGTTGATCTACACTCAGAGAGTTTCAGTTTAAAACTGCGAAGAGCTCCTGCGTTAAAACATTGGCATTATTTGTTGGTAATAAGTAACCATGGTGCTCTTCGATCGACAATTATTACGTTTTCTTTATAATGGTACAAGCAATTAACATAATGTCTTTTAAGGCGAACGTGTATAAATCATATTAAGTGAGTTATAACTGTTACGATAACAATCAAATAAATAGAAAATATGTTAGCGCATTACGGTCATGACTCACTTAATATCACGTTTGTCTTAAAAGACATTCTCTATAATATTTATAATTTATTGTGATAAATATCTTCACATGACGTCGTCAGTGGTCGAACTGGTAAAGACGTGAGTCCCGGATACTAGGTCCAGGTTCGAATCCTGGTTGGTGTTATATTTTTCGCAACATATTCTCTAAAGATGCGTATTAATACTAGTGTTATTAAATTGATTATCAATTTAATTATGCGATTGTAGCTTCAACTTCAGACTGCGTTTCTAGATAGACAGTAGACCGCGTGTGATTTGCGAAGCGAAAAATGTTTATAAATTTACGCGAAAAATATTATTAGGTACAACAAATCCAGCTTGACCGTACATTGGCACATTTTCTAAAAACTTGTTAGTCATTTTAATAAATTTGCAATTAGAAATTTATTATTAGCAATTATTAAAATTAAGAAAATAATATTAAGAAGGCATACAAATAAAACAGGTAATGTTATATATATTGTATATATAAAAACATTGTAGTTATAGCCATTAACATTATGTGGTTATACTCTACTACAATATTCTAGTAAAAGAGATAATAGTTTTACTACTAAATAAAATAGATATTTACTCATTCCATATTATACATTCTTTTATTTCACTGAATTATTTCTGTAACATTTGTGGCGATTTCTTTAGCGCAAAAATGTTTCATGTTTAAAAATTGTATCAAGATTAATAAATATGTGCTGATGTTACCCACCATCTAAAAAGAAAATCAAGAAGATTAATTAATTTTTTTTAATACTTATAAACATATGATCGATAACTTACCGCAGTGAGAAGACTTGCGTCTACAGTAAGACCCATCGCGGAGAATATATTTTTGCGATGAAGAATTTGCAAGGAAAACAATTGCAACTGCAACGTCAGATCGTAAATTATTTAATAACAGAATTGCAAGATATAAATTTAGATAAATTTAGATTTATGTATAAAACTTGCATTAGCATACACATTTAAAAATTGTACAAATTAAATTACATATTTTATTACCTCGCTTTTGATTTCATTATCGCCGGTGCTGTTAAACGCGTCGTGAACAGTGGTGCCGATCTGCAAAGCCTGATTCTTGGTGGATTCACAGGCCCATACTATCATCATTATTTTTGTAAAGTGATACGTTATGAATATTATCATCATCATTTCATAGATATCATCGTCTAACATGATTACGGATATGTCCTTTAGCCAATACACTATACGAAAATAGAGTTGAAAAGTGATTTCGATGAAAGTTAGAATTATGGTAACGAGCAGTTGCAAACTGAAAATCATATTCATCCTCTGCACTGCGTCACTAATCATTCGATGCTGCTTTTCCAAGGCCTTTAGTTTAATTAACAAGACTGGACTTCTTTGTTTGTAGTGCATCCGATCGAGATGATACACCTCATCATTTATCATGTGGTCCCGTATATGCTCCAGATTATCATTTATTTGCTTGAAACAAGCTTTTAGTACACAAACACAATTCATATACATCATATCCATGTGAAATACTACCAGGACAACGTATGCTACGAAAAGCTTGAGTATAATGTGGATATTTGTCGTGAAATATATCGATATTTGTATAACTAGAAATAAGGAACCTAAGGTATCCTTGGCGTGGATTAGTCTGGATAGCTTCTGGTATGACTCCGGAGGCAATTTCCAAGAGATTTCCATTATGGATTGGAGCAAACGCATTCGTGGACCACTTAAAATGTACGTGACGACCGCTGCAAAACCACTGAGTATGTAATAGCAATTACGCTCGAGAGTCCTGGGTACACCCGTCGACTTCGGGATTCCACAAATGTCCATCATATAGAGACTGCTCAGTAAGCCAATAAAACAAACACACATAACGACGGTCGAAATAATGTAACGTGGTTTCGAAATTCCGAAGGCCGAAGCATTGATCTTATACGGGAATATTCCAAGGATGTAGCAAAAGGTAAATGAGGGATACATCAACGATTCGAAATCCGTGGCGTGGAACAATCTTTTCCACATTTTGGCATTGGCTCCTTTTTGTAATTTCGACAACAAGCTGAACATAATTAATGGAGATGAGTCGTTGAAAAAGCCTAATAATTATCAATTATTTCAGATGCACTTTATCACCAAAAAAAATATAATTGAGATAGCTTTATTCATGGTATGGCTTTGTTTTTTTATAACAAGTATGTATATTAGCATAAACTCTTCAGTGTCGATCTATTCGTACCGAATTTAAATTTAAAACTGCGAGAGTGTCAAATGCTAAAGACTCAAAAGGTCACTTATTGTTAGTCATGAAGTAACCATGGCGTTCTTCGATCGACATTTGTCACCATTAGGACGCAGAACATAAAGAAATTATGTGTATTATTATGGCACATGAATCATGCGTGCGTAATGAAGTATGAAACATAGACTGCATACTATCCACGGGTGTCTTAAGGATCCATTAGTAATAATCAATCATTTTTAAACTCTACATTTTTATTGTATATGCATGATATAAAGTTCAGTTTGTACACACTTATATGAATATACATATTTTTACAGCGTTAAAACATGGGAGTATCTCAATTTAATAATATAATAATAATTAATAATACATTTATTACGTAATAATAACAATAATTTAATAGTATATTTATTTTAATAATTAATATTTTAAAATTAAATTATCTGTGTGACATTATTTACTATATTTCCATTGCAAGTATGTGAGGTAATTAAGAATTGTATTAAGATCAGTAGATACGTAGTTATGTTACTCACTATCTAAAATCGGAATTATGAAAGTATACAATACGCATATAATTAATTAAAAATCAAGTAATTGCTTATGCACTTACTGCAGTGAGAAGAGTAGCATCCACAATGAGACCTTTCGCGGCAAACGCATTTTCGCAGTCCAGTATTTGCAAGGAAAACAGCTGCAACTGCAAAACATAAGATTATATAATTTAGTTTGAAAAAATTCAAGATAATAAAACCATTATTAACTTTAAATTTTACATATAAAACGTTACATTAATGAACGAAATATCTTTACACAAACATGGATATAAAATTTTATTTTTTTAATTACCTCGTCTTTGATTTGTTCATCTGAAGAATTATTAAGCAAATTGTGAACGGTCATGCCGATCTTCATGGCCTGGTCTTTACCGGTCTCACAGGCCCATACTATCAACGTTATTTTTACAGCGTAATACGTTATAGTCATTATTGAAAACAGATCGTGAATCAGATCGCCCAGATCGTTCATTATCATGCCAGTTTTCCAATGTACTATGTAGAAGTACAGTTGAAAAGTAAGCTCGGCAAAAGTCATAATTATAGTAGCCAGGAGCTGCAAACTGAAAATCATGTTTAGCATTTGTACTGCGTCGCTGATCGTCAGATGCTGCTTCTTTAAAGCTTTGAGTTCCATTAACAGGGATGGATTTTTATGCTTATGATAGATCCGCCACAAAAGATGAGGCTCATCGTTTACGACGAGCTCCCGCAGATTTATCAGATTGTCGTCGATTCTCTTGAAACAGGTCTTTAATATGCAAACCAAATTCATATATAACATATCCATTTGAAACACCAGCACAAAAATATACGGTACAAGAAATTTGTACCAGCTATCAAAATTTAAGTTAGAATAATAATACACCGTTATCGTAACTAGAAAGAAGAAACTTAAAATGTCCTTGGTGTGGATCAGTCTAGATAGTTTTTGATATGAATTGAGGGGCAGTTTTGAAGAGACATTTATTATGGTTTGAAGCAAATGCATTCGAGTACCGCTCGAAATATATGTAACAATCACGATAAAAATACCGAGTACGTGAAAGCAGTTACTCTCGAGAGTCTTAGGCATGTCTCTGAATTTTATTGCTCCAGCAATATTAATCATATAGAGCACTACTAGTTCGTAAATACAGAAGACACAAAGAACGACGGTCGGCAGAATGTAGCGCTGTTTTGAAGTTTCGATGATCGAAGCGTTAATCCTATACGGAAATGTTCCGAGAACGTTGCAGAAGACGAAGCAGGGATACATTAACGATTGAAAGTCCGTAGCGTAAAAGAGCTGCCATTTTTTCCACATTTTGCACTTGGCGCGTCTTTGGAACTTCAGTGGCGGATTAATCAATTTATTAATAAGGCAACATATGTATATGCATATAACATTCTACTACATTATATTGTTGAAAAATTATTAATCGCACTTTAGCATTAACATGAACTTCAGTACGAGAACTTTTTCTGAGTATAGCAATAGGTTTCTAATTAATTTGTTTAAAATGAAATGGATTTCGTCGATCTACACCCGACGAGTTTCAGTTTAAAACTGCAAACTAATGCTTCATCTGCATCATAACACTTAACAAGTCAGTTGTTGGTCGCAAAGTAACCATGGTGCTCTTCGATCGACAATTATTTATTTATTATGTCTCGTAGGTATATACAATTAAAAGCTTATATATACACATATTTTTGTAACGTTAAAACATGAACAATATTTTACTTAATAATATAATAATAATAATTAATAATATATTTATTGCGTAATAATAATAATTCAATAATATATTAATTTAATTAATTAATATTTTTGTAATTAAATTATTTGTGTGCCATTATCTACTATTTTTCCATTGCAAGTATGTGAGGTAATTAAGAATTGTATTAAGATCAGCAGATATGTAGTTATGTTACCCACTATCTAAAATCAGAATTATGAAAGTAAACAATACGCATATAATTAATTAAGAATCAAGTAATTGCTCACTTACTGCGGTGAGAAGAGTAGCATCCACAATGAGACCTTTTGCGGAGAATGCATTTTCGCGGTGCAGTACTTGCAAGGAAAACATCTGCAACTGCAATACGTAAGATTATGACATTATTAAATAAGTTGTAAAACTTTATTAACGCTGCTAGATTTTATGTATAAAAAGGTGTAATAACAAATAGAAAATCTTCACACACAAACAAACAGAAATAACATTTTATTATTTTAATTACTTCGTCTCTGATTTGGTCATCTGAAGTATTGTTCAGCAGATCATGAACGGTGATGCTGATCTTCATGGCCTGGTCTTTACCGGTCTCACAGGCCCATACGATCAACATTATTTTTATAGAATAATATGTCATAGACACCATCAAATACACATCATAAAGCGAGTCACTCAGATTACTCATTAACATGCCAATTTTCCAATGCATAATGAAGAAGTACAGTTGGAAGGTGAGCTCGGCAAAAGTCATAATTATAGTAGCCAGAAGCTGCAAACTGAAAATCATGTTTAGCATTTGTACTGCGTCGCTGACCGCCAGATGCTGCTTCTTTAAAGCCTTGAGCTCCATTAGTAGGAATGGATTTCTATGCTCGTGATAGATTCGCCTCAGGAGGTGCGGCTCATCGTTCACCACGAGCTCTCGCAGATCTTTCAAATTGTCGTCGATTTTTTTGAAACAGGCCTTTAACCCTTCGCCCGTAAACTGGGTCATAAATGGCACAAGCCGAAA
>NW_020222534.1:0-1862 GCF_003070985.1 Temnothorax curvispinosus
AACAGTAAGCATAAGGAATGGATGATGTTGAAACGTATGCGCATTGTATGCAGATGGATTTAATTAATAACGTGAGTAATTGAAGAGAATGGATATGTGTCGCCATATCTCGTGCATATTTTATGAACAAGAAGCGACAGCATTGATAGTCTCAGATGTATTTATATCTTAAGAATTAAAAGTGACATAAAGGATAATGAAAAATGCTTTTAAATTCCATAATCCGATATTGCGGATAGAGCATAATAAATCAGATTGATATTTCTTTCGAAGGAACTTCTATATTATTTCGCGAAAAAAAGCACGAAACGGTGAGCTCGTGCATATTTCATGAACGAGAAACGACAGGATTGATAGTCTCGGATGTATTTATATCCCAAGAATTAAAAGTGACATAAAGGATGCTTTGATTTGCTTAATGAAGAATGCTTTTAAATTCCATAATAATCCGATGTTGCGGATAGAGCGTAATAAATCCGATTGATATTCCCCTCGAAGGAACTTCTGTATTACGTCACGAAAGAAACACGAAATGGTGCGGGCTTCATAATCGAGTTATAATTGTCGGGGTTCCATTGGGTTTACCTGAATACACACGAAGCTTATGCATTCGGATCACGTAAGAGCCACGCTTCCTGACGAAAAAAAGCTGGCTCTCCCGCGGCTCTCTGCGAAAGATTTTTTCATAATCCCATGACGCACGTATACGCCATGCAACAGCGACGGGCACGTGCCGGCCGTTATGACTTCCTTTGCAACCAAATTTAATTTACAACGGCCGCCCGCGGTGCTCAATTTTCGTTCCCCTTTCGGCTCATACTCTCGAGAATAGCCTCCTCTCGCTACGTACAGCTCGCCTACGATTTCCGAGATAAATAAACATGTACGAGCAACAGTTCGTAAACGAACTAATTTTATACTTTCCTTCTGTTTTATGTCTACCCGTGGGTCGTTAGCAAAGCTGGCCACGTGTCGATGGTAGGATTATCCATTTGTACGCGTAAAATTCTGGTAACGAGACCGTTGTAAAATTAAAATCTGTTTCGCGAATACTATATCAGATAGGTATGTCAAACACTCGCACAGGCAGTAATTGTTACATTAGTAAACTTTTTCGATATTGTTAGAAAAAAAGTTTATTGTTTGAAATATTATAAAATTATTTAATTCATTTCATTCATCGTTCATCCGTAACATTTGATTTTTAATGGCTCTAAACCTCAACGGCTCTAATACCAAGAATCGGAGATCGTGTCATCGCGTCACATAGTGATATTTAAATGTGAACGACCGTGTCGCGCGCCATACATCCGGCGATCACGTATTGATGGTGGCGTGGTGTTGTATCGGTTCATGCGTTCCTCCTCCCCGGTGTACCTACCGGTTTGTTCGACCGTACCCTTAACGGTCTGCCACGGATCGATTTCCGATAATCAGGAACCGAACACCGGCAACGAGCCGCCAGCAGTTCGCAGGGAATAGCCCATATAGGGTTTTACTAATGGTCCTATTCTGGCCCAAAACTGGTCGCCAAGTCACCAATATTGGCGTGATAATGGCAGCCATGACTGGCCCAGCAGTGGGACTTCTCTGGAATGATAACTTCGGTCCAGCAATGGGTAACAATCATGGGCCATTAATGGTTAATCTGTCCTGCCAATATTTGACCATTAATGGCTAATCTATTATAAAATATAAATTTCTGGTAAATTCGAGGTCTGGAAAAAGAAAACCGCAATAAAAAGCGCTTAAAATGTGTAAAAGTAGCACACTTGTGTTTGTAGTGTGCAGTCTTGAAAAATAAAGATATTACAATATTTACTAAAATAAAGTTATATTAACGTCACATTAATCCAAAAGTG
>NW_020222535.1:0-1075 GCF_003070985.1 Temnothorax curvispinosus
ATACGCGACAACGCAAATCTGCTGATCCTGTTCAAACAGGATGGTACTAATTTGAAACACGTGTACAATGATCATGTAAATACCGACATGTCGTACGATGAATTTTGCTCGTTGTGCCACGATTGTTGGCAATGCAAGTACGGATTTGTAGTGATAGACAAGGACAGCGCACTTTCGAACGGGCGATACAGAAAAGGATTTAACGTGTTCGCGATACCGCAAAAGCGGTCAGTCGTCGTCGATACGTCGTCGAAGGTGAAACAACGTTAGTGTTACGGAGAAAGAGATCGACACTCTGCATAATTTTTTTTCCCCCACGATGGCTGCAATCGACGGGAGCAAAAATATTCGCGAACGCGAGAAGGTCGTAAAAGAGATTGCGTAGACGAGTGATTCGATTCGCAAAAAACTTCGCGCTTTGAAGACTGGTAAGATCGAGAAAGACGTTGAGTTGGACACGCACTTTAAACCTCTTATCGGGCCGTTGAAAAAGATCGTTGACAACTCGAGCTTGATCGCGGTGAAAAAAGAGGAGCCGACGGAGAGCGACGCTGACGCGAAAATCGAACCGTTATCCGTTCAACAGCGCGGGCAGGAGGAGGAGGATGCTACATCGAAGAGAAAGAAGAAACGATTAGACTCCTGGTCGGATCTTTAATTGACACCGCGTAAATCTAATCAATCGACAGTACTATCGATAACCTTTACACCGACGCACACCGTGCAACGTACAAGTCCCGAATTTCTTGAAACCGCGAATGTTTTCGAAACCACAGACGACTCGATCAGGAAAACCGTTCATAAACGATTGAAAACGTCGGAGGGTCGACAATGGTTTATAGAATTGTTGGAAGATCACTTGGGTCCATTGAGCCGAATTTACATCGCAGAGGCTTTGAGCGCCTATCCAACGATGGACATAGCGTACGGCGTTTATTTCGGCAATAATGAATTGATGCTCGGTAATAAACGTTTTGACGTGGACAAACCCGGTATTTACGAATTGATTTTCAAGAAAATACCCGACGACGATATCTACACGGAGGACGATATGCAAAAGTACAGGAGCATACTG
>NW_020222536.1:0-1386 GCF_003070985.1 Temnothorax curvispinosus
TAAGTGTTCGATGTTATAGTATCACATATATTTAAATAAGTATAACGAAACTATATCATTAATAGCCGATGTAACACGCTATTATATGCTATACCTATTGCATATGTGTATTTATAATATTTTTTTATAAATGGGATTTTTTAAATTTCTAGTAAAATTAAGAGTCACTATTTTGTTATAGCTATATATTAAAATACAAACAATCTAATTATAATAAACGGTCAAAGTATTTGACATTTTTTATAGCATATGTGACACATTTCAATCAAAAATTGTTAATCAGATATGATTGTGAATCAGATATGATTATTTCTCTGAGATTTGATAGTATATAAAAAAAATAAAGAAAACAATCCATTACACTTATTGTTAGTGCAAAATGCGCAGATAGTTATTAAATTGATTACCTACACAAAAAAACGTTTACAAATGAGAATTTAATTGTTATGGATTGCGATATTTCTAAGAGATTTCTTTTCAATGTTGTTAAGAGTTTTTTCATGAGATTATGGAAATATAATCTGACTTTGTCATATTATTATATCGAGAATAATATCATGCGAGAATGATAAGATAATGAAAATAAGATGAAATCGAAGCTACCTATTGGCTATTGCAATGTTCTGGATCTTGAAAGCCACCTTCATATATGAATGTAATTTATCCTTTCGTAAACGTACGTCGTATATTTTATCTTCCTTTTTATTCTTATTTGTTATTAATTAGAATTAATGTACAATATACTCTTTTAATTTCTTTGTTGAAAACATGACTTTATTAAAATTTTTTTCGAGGAAATTACAAGCGTTTTGATTTGACATGATATATCAACTTTTAAGAACCAGTTTTTAAAAAAGAATAATTTTTTACTATTTATACTCATATAATATTCATAGATAATATTTTTTGTAACTTAAATAATACTTGACACGTTGTTCATACTAAGTCGTTTGCATTTTCTTACTTTCCATATAAACGTTAAGGTTTCTCGAATTTCTGATTACTTCTAGAAATTTACTTCATACTTAAGTCATATTTAAAAGCAATCGATAAGTTATATTTTCTGTAATATATGATTTTCTGTAAGAATACTTGTTAAGTGTTTTTAAAAAGATTTAATAATCGATGAATCAATTAAGTGTTTTGAGTTTAATTTAATCACTATTTTTAGTAAGTTTGTTAAAAAAACGCATGTTTGATGATTTTTTTATTGCTAGTTTGAGATTTAACTTAACAAAGGGACGAGAAAAACTTAAAAATTTAAACAGAGGGGCATCGAGGGAAGTAATTTTTGCAGGTTAATTGTTTGAAATACAGATGTTTTCTGTAGAAAAACAACGTGAAGGGCATGCCGATAATGTTTGATTGGTTACCAAGTTGTCTCAA
>NW_020222537.1:0-3813 GCF_003070985.1 Temnothorax curvispinosus
CCAAGATCTGGATTGACCTTGCACGTGTGTGCTTATCGTGGTATAAGAAGGATCTTTATACGCTCATTGTAAGTACAAATGTTAAACATATTTTCAAGTCTTCGATGTAAATTATTCATTTGCATCGATAATCGTGAGATATTGCGGTTATTCCTGCTTGACTTGTCGTGTCTTGGTCCGTTCACATTTCAATTTAACCTCTGTCGCAAATGAGTCTTGGTGAAAAAATAAACGAATTCGCGATAATTATTTCAATTAGAGGTAATTATTCAGTTTACACCCCTCACCTCCGATTTTGATGAACTTAGGCTTATTCGACGCGTTTTTGCACAAAACAAACAAATCTGGCAGAAAAAAGTGTCGCTCTGCCCCGCAACGCGAGATATTAATCATTAAAGTTGACAGGAATTAGGTTATGATTCCTGTCATACCGACGACATGTAGCAACACTGAACGTGTCCTGTGACCACATGCGCCAGCTCAGTGGTCGCACGCGCATGTAAAACTGCGCCACGTTTAAATGACGCACGCGTGCAGACGAACCAAGCGTCTTGCGTCAAGCAGTTAGGTCGCACGCTGGGGGTTTGTTTAGTTTTATTATGCGGGGGAAAGGGCTTTGCCGCAGGCTCGTTCTATGTAATCTTCGGTCGTTCTATTTTCCATTATATGTTATTTTAGCCGTCGCTCGTTTGTCGTTAACAAGTTCGTAACAAAAAAAAATTTGGAAAATATAGCAGCTATTTTGTGTATTGAAAGGCATAAATAACTAATATATAAACGTCGAAATAGTTCACGTATTATACACTTTCCACGCGAAACGAGGTGCCACATGGGTTCATGACGCGCTTTACAACTTAGCATGTACTTTAAGTTGTAAAGCGAGTTCCAAGCTTTCAACCGCGGGGGGGTGCGAGGGGGGGCCGAAGGCCGAAGGCCTCCCTTGCACCGCCTCGTCTGTGTGTGTGTGTGTCCACGCGAAACGAGGTGCCACATGGGTTCATGACGCGCTTTACAAGCTCGTTTAAGTACATGCGTGGGCAAAGGAATTTTGCTCCCCTGTACCCCCTTCCCATGTATGTACTTTATAATTTCGCTTTACAACTTAACATGTACTTTAAGTTGTAAAGCGCGTCATGAACCCATGTGGCACCTCGTTTCGCGTGGACACACACACACACACACACACACACACACAGACGAGGCGGTGCGAGGGGGGGCCTTCGGCGTTTGAATAATTGAAAATGAAAACTGAATAATTACCCAATCAGATTCTATTATATATAATGCGTATGAAGTAGAAATTTTTATCTCTATATATTCGATTTCTTCGCCAAAAATTGAGCATCCAAGTATCGTGTATTTATCGGTCGTGTGTTTATTTCTTTTTTATCTTACCAATACATTGGTTCTTTTTGCGTTGCGATAAATCAGACGAGTCAAATTTTCGGATAGCTGGAAAAAGGGAAAAAAAGTATTTCATCACTTTTTTCTCAACATGTGCTTGCAAAGCGATCAAATTAAAAAATTAATTTTATAAAATTGGTTTTTTACAGATGGAGCAGCAGCAGCAGCAGCAACAGCAGCAGCAGGAGCAGCAGCAACAGCAGCAGCAGCAGGAGCAGGAGCAAGAGCAGCAGCAGCAGCAACAACGGGAAAATTCGAGCTCGAATCGAAAAAGTCCACTGTCAATACACAGTGAGGAGATTTGTTCGTGCTCAATACGCAGTGAGGATATTTGCCCGTGGTGTGGCACAGAATTGAGCGAACATGGCGAATATAGCGACAGTGACAGTAATAGAACGATCGATGCTAAGAGATGTTTTTGGTGCCACCCTGTTGACCAAGGTAAGAGCAGCAGCATGTTTGGAGCATCGAGGATTGTGCAACGTTACACGCTTCGTTGTATACGTGCGGATATACATATACACGCTAGAATATAAATTTTATCGGTAAGCGCACATATTGTGAGATTTGAAATAATTTAAAAAAATTTTCTTTACATAGAAATTGCAGAAATGCTGAATATTAGCAGCGCGTCAACGTTGACGTCGTATGCGTGGGATTTTCTATCGTCGGACTCGAGGACAAAGAACAATGATGATGCGGTGTGAGTATTTAACGACGTACACGCTTGCATTTTTGTGTGTGTACGCACGCATATATATATGTTTACGCGCAAAGATGTTTTGTATGTGCGTGTGTAGATGCGTGAATGCGTACGTTGTGGTATATTTTCACAGAAGTCCAGGCAAAGATGCAGATGCGGAGCGGCCGATTCGTTCAATATCCGTCTTTCCCCAACCAGAGACCGTCATCGATATGTCGTCGTCACTGCCGTTGCCGTCTAATGAATTGTCGGGGCCATGTTTTCCGGCGAAGCGTCGTTGTCGTCGTCGGTAAGTGAGATCAATTCCAAAGATTATGATATTTAATATCGTTTCAGGGTTTTTTTTTCCAAATATGTACGTTGCCTATACGTTAATTTCAGGACTGAATAAATACATCCATTTTTGATTCCTTGATCGACACAAGTACGCGAGGAAGGCTGAAAAACCGCGATTAAAAAGACAGTCTCGTTCTCACGAAAAATCATGGAAGAAAACCAAGAAGAAGAAGATATGGAGAGATGAGCGAGTGCGTATTGTTTCAAGACAAATCATCTTTTGCAATTTTCATAAAGATCGCGCGTAGTATATGGACTAAATATTACGAGACAAGTTACGTTTGCAGACGTACATGTTTATCGCATACGAGTTGCATTCATTATTTTGCGCAAGTACGCGTCACGATATTTAACACGTTTTATTTGATATGTGATGGACACCTCTGTTTTTCGTTTCCTTGTATTGAACAAATTTTACGTATTTGCGCAAACGTGATTTCTAAAGGATTTATATATACGTATACATTTCCAAAATTTCCAAAGGGAAATGAATATTTAAAACTCGGATCTTTATCAACGTTATATTTACAGTATTTTGAACGACGATTTATTTTGACATATATATTTATATTACTACTAGATACGTGTGGAAAGATTTGTAAATTTGTGTTGAATTTCAAATCACGCTTTCTTTCTCTATTACAGATATATTCTTTATAAATTGCAATGTAATACGGTTTTATACATTTCACCACGTTATCTCAAATTCTTGACGCTAATGTAAAAATTTGAAATGAAATGTATTTCAATAGAAGGAACAATCAACTAGTCTTGTATTTTGATTTCACAAATTTTTCGTCACTTGTACCGAATGACATAAAATTGATCGCGTGAACAAGTAACGAAGACGTTATTTAACTTAAAAATATTAAGGTAGCTTTTTACAGAAAACTTTTTTTACGTTAATTTGCGACGTACGAGGATCCACGGCAAGAGTATCATTTTTTTTTCCAAAAATTATGATATTCGATATCGTTTCATTTATTTTTTCAAACGCGTACGTTGTCTATAATTTAATTTAACGCGTGTGTAAATACACCTACAAAGATGTACAACACAAACGCGCAACACGTATAGCACGAGATTATATTGCGCCATATCTTCTTCTTGTGTTTGGATACGAGTGCCTCGGAAGAGCAAAAGATTTGTATATTTTCATAATTTTACATTACAAGCGTATGTGTGTTGTGCACACGAGAAATAACGTGACATAGATGATGATGTGTTTATGTTGAAAATATTGTAGACACTTGAAACGTAGAGAAGAAAAAGAGAGAGAGAGAGAGAGAGAGAGCTACATATTCTATCCTGGAAATGGGTATCGTTGTGTTGTGCCGTTTATAAATTTATCAAAAGTCAACAAATACGTG
>NW_020222538.1:0-1061 GCF_003070985.1 Temnothorax curvispinosus
CCGCGCTCCGTTACATTACGTTACATTATAAAAAGCAAACAGTAATAGTAGTGAACCTATATTCAATGGTTTCCGTATATATATGCATTCTCAAAGAGAAACTTTATTTGCACTTACCGATGAAATGAAGAAATCTTGATGTAATACAGAAACTATTCCGAAATTAGTAAATTTGAACACTCTATCCATTATCCACATTAAATTAGGTAGAACATTTGGTTTGGCGTTAAATGTTGTCATTAATATAGGAACATCACCAGTGCTCTGATGATTCGCTATAACTAATGTTTTCTCGCTTATAATCTTCTGTATGTCATCACCTTGCTCTATTACTGTTGAACAAAAAATTAAGAATTTATTTTTCTTAAATTCAAAACAAAGCTTATTCTTTGCCAATTTGTACTTACTGTCGTAGCCTGCGGACCAAGTCCACATCGACACCATTGCCAGCAACCAGTGGAAAAATAGGCCTTCGATTCGCCAGTACACTTGTGGTTGATATATTTTTACAGGAAACAGTAACATCATCCATACTACATACGTAGGTATGCAATAGACATTGTTTAATATCACAAATGCCGTCCGTGCGACACATTTCAGTAACGTCACTATGTTGTTGATTATTCTGCAAAGGATGTACATACCTTAGTCAACATTAATTTTATACCTTTCTAAAAAAATTATAATTTCTAACAATAATCCTTGTGTAATTGAAAAATCGATTATTTATTCAGTTATAATAACAGCATAAAGAAATGTATTATAAAAATTTTTATCAAACTTATACCAAATTACAATTGTTGTATATTATGCGTTACAATTGTTGAATTTTACAAGACTTTTGTTCAACTGCGTAAAAGAAGCGTAAAAGAAAATGGAGCGTCCCATAAACATATCAATGGACCTGTTTTCTATTGCTGAACTGGCTGCACTAGTTCATAGTTTATCTTTTTTCCTTCCAATGTGTGGAGTAAAAAAGATAAACTCTAAACTAGTGCAGCCAGTTCGGTAACAGAAAACAGACTCATTAAGATAAAAGATTATTAGTACAAAAATGGTTA
>NW_020222539.1:0-4787 GCF_003070985.1 Temnothorax curvispinosus
TGCATGGCAAGGGCATGGCATCATTATCAAATTTTTGCAATAATTTTTGTACACGCTCCGAATGAATCGTGATCTACGTAATGGTGTTGAGGATTAGAAAACTTAATGTCGTTTAGTAAATTAGTCAATATATTTTGAAGAGTGCTTCGATAAGACGTTTAACATTTTTTAAGTCTGATTATGGAAGAAAATGTCTTATCAATAGCAAACCATATGAATATAAAATGAGTAATTCAGAATGAAATTTGTATTATTGGTCAATCAACTAAAAGTAATATTTTATTTTGTAAGAAAACTTCTAAACTAGAATCAATTAGTTGAAGGTTTATACCTTAATATAATTTCTGTAGAAAAGAAGATCTATCAACATGACGAGTTGAGTGTATTTTACATAAATTCCACTCCTGAATAGTTACAGTTGGAAAGACCATTAATACGAACAAAATTATTAATATCAATAATATTATAAATTCACAAAATATAATATAAAGTAGTACATAAATAATGGAAGAATGCATACATCTTTTACTTTTAAGCTTCTTGTTATTCAAACGAATAGTCAGAATTAGATTGTGAAACTAAATTTATGTCAGTAATAATGTGCATATCAAGACGATCTGCTTTTGAATATATATGACTATCGTCATCTGAGTTGTTTGTTAAATCAAAACAATTGAAATATGTACGCATTTATCCATGTTTGTCAAATAAAAGAGTATCGGACGGAGCGAGAGAATATCCCATAAAATTAAAACGTAATCATAATCTCAAGACAATAATTAATAATATAGAGAAAGTATATACAACGCAAGTATCGGAAGAATTCAAATAATTCAATATAATTCTAATCACTCGTATTGAGTCCTCGAGATATTTACAAAGACGAAATATAGCTTTTACTGACAACGGCCGTGTCTTTCAAACAATTATTAATATTCAGCTTATAATTGAAGAATCATTTACTACAGGTAAATAGCTTGATTTTGCAATGCATGAATGATTTACGAAAGGTGAAATCCCTTGATTATCCACATACAAAATATTCTTACACGTGGTTGCAACTAAATTTAATATAGTACTTTAAGTATTTTACTTTTAAGTACTCTAGCAATGAGAAGGAAGCTTCTCGTCCGGCCTCGCCACTGAAGGTGGGAAGGCTCGGGGATGGGATCGAAATGCCACACAAATATACGGGCGCCTTTGGTGATCACCATCCAGACGTAATATAGAAGCTCTCGAATGTTCTGGAATCAGAGATCGCCGTTTTGCTAAAGCACCTTAGCCCCTTTTCAAGATCAATGATTCCTTAAACCGAACAACGAGAGTTACCTTTCTTATGGATCTTTGCATTGAAATAATTCCATCTCAATCGCCAGCCGTATGCCTTTATCCCTCAAGGCTCTGAAATTACCATCAGTCGTCAAATCATCCATAATGGCGGACATCCTTCAATAACGGGAATAATGGCGAAGGACGTCTCCTTTGTTCGTCCGTAGCGTATATGCTGATGCAATCTAGCACCTGATGTATCAGGTTCCTCCTTTTATTTCAGCCGGAATTCCGCTGAAATCTATGTACGAAATCGCGAGCTTTGTACTAGTATAATGAGACTACGAATCTTTCGGACTACGCACGCGTGACTCTTACAACGACGAACAGAAACGTGATGAACGCACGCTCGCTCAAGAAGCCCGAACTTCCGTGAAGAAACCGGAAGCCAGGTAGCGCTACCACCTTGTATAGCAGCGCCGTTCCGCGACACTATTTTGGGATATAACTAGGACCCACGTTGGTCTCGCTAGAGCCTTTCAGGGACACAATTAGTGATTCAGTTATTCCAACAGATGGCAGCACACCACTGTTTCCTATCCTTATAAGCGGTATTTTGAACAATTTTCCAGTTTTGTTTTAAATGATTCGTACTTTCCTGTCATAACGGAGACGTTATCAGAGGAAAGAGCGAGAATGTTGTGGGACGGAATTTGGTTTTTCATTACGTCTCTAAAAGTTGTAAATAATTTATCGGCACTACAATCACTCGCGTCCAAATGAATTAATTCAAATAATTCCGTTCAAACATCCAAAGTGTGAGGGTCGACGTACCGAACAAGAAACGTCATCCATTTATCATTATTTATATCGGATGTTTCATCAATAAAAATAGAAAACTTAGTATTTTGCAATACATCAAGTACTCGCTCTTTTTCGCGAGCACATAAGACTTTATTTATTATTTCCGGTGCCTTTTTCCGATTGACGGTCACACTTTGCAAGATTTCGGGATCTTTTCCGATATCTTGAAAGAGTTTCACCATCGTCTCTGCCGTTTGAAATGACATATTATATTCGGTAGCAAATGCTGTTATCCTAATTACCGCAATTTTTTTACGATCTTCAAAAGGCAGAGACGATTCTTTGTCAAGCGTATCGAAATCAGTGAAGCCCCTTTTCTGACACTGAGAGATATGTCTCTTAGAGTCAGAATGCCGCGTAAGCGCGTCGAGACCACATCGAAATGATAAATTGCAGAAGGAGTAAAAACAATTGTTCGAATTATTCAGATCTTTACCCAGCTATGGTTTGAATTTTTTATTTTCAAACCATGATTGGCAAAACACCCTCTTGCGAGATTCCTTTTTAGTTGCATTTACTTCTTCGTGGCAATTTGTATTTTTTTGATGAGTCTCTGATTGTGCGTGCTTCGAAACTCGTGATGAGCAAGAAAACGTTTTGTTACAAACAACACAAAAATATAAACTACTATCATTTGGAACTTCCTTTATCCAGGATTTATAATCATCGTTTTCCAACCAATCACGAGAAAATTTCGATTTGCGTATACATTTAGAATCCATGCTGAGGATGAAAGAACGCAGAAGAAAGAATTACAAAAAAATATAAAAGAAACACAGAAAAATAATAACAAGTAATGGAAAAAAAATGCAACTGTAAATATTTTTCACGAAATACACACGAAGAGAAAAAGAGAAAAGCGTATGAAGAACGTAACTGTACAACTAATGTTGCATGCAATTTAGTCGTCTAAGTATGACAGATAAATCAGAAATTACATACGCTAACTACTTACATCTGCACACAACATAAAAAAACTACCAAGCCGCAAGAACAATATCTATCACAATTGCTAACCTCGAAACGTAAACAAACGCGAAGTAAGCTACGACGATAATGACCATCAAATAGTGACTTTTTAGATACGCGAAGAGAAATGAGAATCGCGAGACGCAGTGCCGATTACGCGATTTAGCGGGCCATGATAAAAAATTTGTCATATTTTGTCAGAAATATAACGTATGTTATTGTTATTGCGTTTAGGTTTTTTGGTAAAACGTTTTTATTTATATACAAAATGTAAAATATTAAAAAAATACTATTTTTATAAAAATTCATATTAATCTTGCATTCGTATATACGAAACGTTATATAGTGCTCCGAGCACTTACCCAGGTAACATTAATGTCTAAAAGACATTATAAAGATGTCTTTAAGATGCCAAATATCTTAAAGATGTCTTTATGATGTCTTTTAGACATTAATTGCTACCTGGGTTAGAGCAATCGCCGCGTCGCGTTTTGGATATCGCGAATCGCGTCGACACTGCATACTTGCCTGTATTTCTTTCTTCAACTTTTCTGTACGAATAAACCTCCTATATGGAAATAGAAAGGAATTGAAGGAGTAGTTATTATTTTTTAAACCGCTTAATGCCCGATAGGAAAAAACAAATAAACTATTATTTTGATGTTTTATACGTATGCCGAGTTACTAAATCTCATAAACATTTATTTTTAAAAAATACTGCTCTAAATGTGTATTTATGTACAATTTAAAAAATTTTGAAAAAAGGAAAACATCAATTTCAGTTAACTTTTTTTTAAATGTATTATACTTTTTATTTACGTTTTGTACTTTACGTTTTGTTTATCGCTTGCATGCAGTAGCTTTATTAAATGTTTCTTTATTTTTTTATTCCCTTAATCTTTTGGAAATGTAGAATATTGTGAAATAGTTACATCTCGTAAGTAATTTATTTGACAATTTGTTTTTACATTTCCTCCTGATGGAAGACACCACCACCTTCCCGCGGTTTTCATCGAACAGTAATGTGGACTCGAATGCTTTTTTTGTTACGACAACATGTCAATAACAGATGTGATATATATTTCAGACATTTGTTATTTACTTTTATGCTCGTATAATAATGCCTTAATTAAAACAAGTGTTTTATTAATTTTTATGTAGTGACGAGTAAGAAAGTTTAATATTTTCCAGATTTATATATTTCTGTCCACGTTTCTGGCAAAAAGTGGATTTCCCATTTGTTAAAGTTTAACAAATAACACGCGATATGACACGCGACTACGTGTATACACGACCGTGGTATTAAGTGTGTATTAGTGATGACGTTAATTATTTATTCGAGAATAGAGCTTGTTGTCAAAAGGAAATACATTTAAAAAAAGTCTTTTATTAAAAAAAAAAACTCCCAAGTTTCCCTAGCTTGACGACCAATTTCAAATTTAATTTAATTTAATTTAATTTCTGAACAAGACCAGATAGAAAGACAATTGTCTCAAAAATGCCAAGAACGAGCATTGGCACTGGAGAAAGAGCTTTACATGAAATTTCTTATACTTCTAAATACAAAGAAGTAAATTTAATTTCTCCATGTCTCCTCCGAAAGATAGCCCAGTTTCTCCGCACGAGCCCCACTCGTGTGGGGGGTGGCAGTTTGGAATATAAAAATTCCTGTGATCAGGTGGACT
>NW_020222540.1:0-1407 GCF_003070985.1 Temnothorax curvispinosus
TATTTCAGAATTAAGTGAATTGTTGTTATATTACGAGATTTAACGATTACTCATCCGCCGTAGATTTAACGATTACTCACCCGCACTAAAGAAAAGAAGATGCATCTTTAGAGGCAAAAGAGTGTGATTGATCTTCATTATTTATATTAGAATACAAATTTCAAGCTGATATGATCAGTAAGTTTTATATTTCACTATTTTACGTTCCCTCGTAAAAATGTATTAAAACTGACGCTATACTATGCTATGCTGAACTACACGTCAAGTGTAGAAACGAAATTGTTTGAAGTATTAACGTGCAACAATTTTATGGACAATTACAATGCGCACTATAAATAATTGTTTTGAAAATGAAGTATTTTATCGCTATTGATATACAGAATGGATTGCACTCATGGCAAGTACAGAAAAATATGACCGGTGACTCACCGGCGGAAGAAAGGAAATAATGACTGATACAGGTCAAGCTGTCTTTTTCTACCCAGTAGCATATTGATCTCTACCTCGTTCTCTCTTTGTCTAATTCTACCGGACACTTTTTGAAGGCTTTCATGTATAGGGATCGCGTAATCCATCCTATAGTAAAAATTCTATCTTAGTAAAAAATGCTTTAAGTTCTGTGACACTGTATATATCTATGTAAAATTGTAGTAAAGAAATACTTAATATATTATCAGATAAAAAGAAGAATACCAATTTACTACCGAAAGTCTGCGCCACTCCGATTAAACCTTCCTATCAACTTAATGTTGCTTATATATATATATATATATATATATATATATATATATATATATAACCGGTTTTAATAGCGAGATCTTCTAGATACCTGTAAAATCAAGCTGCATTATACATATAGATACAAGCGAAAATATAATACCACTGATTAAGATCAAAGTTCACTAAAATAAAAAACTACGCATGATGCCATTAAGGATGCCAACAAATGTAACGAAACATAAAATTATAACGATAAATTTTGATTTCAAAAGCGTAAATACATTCTTCAGTATAGTTGTCGATTCTGATTCAAATGGCAACTGTAACAACAATGTACGATAACATGAAGATAACACACAAGAACAAAACTATGTGCTATTGTCCTAGTTCATTTTTGAATTTATAATGTATAAAACGCAATCACCTTCAATTTTATGCAGCAGATCAATACAAGTAAATATCGTCACAAAAAAATAATACACATTTGAATCAAATCGAATCTTTAACATATTTTGTATATAACCGTTAAACAAATCTTGTCACGTACAAACATAAAGAGATAAATCTTTATAGTAGCTCGTTCGTACTTTTGAACTAAATGATTAGTTTAATTTACACGATACGATCTACAAATAATTAAATAAAAATTATCAAGTAATTATATCATGGTATCAAATAATTAACAGC
>NW_020222541.1:0-77534 GCF_003070985.1 Temnothorax curvispinosus
CGGGCGACGATTCTAATAAATTTCGCCGCGGGATTTCTCGTCTCGATCGTCTCTGTGCAAACTGTATCGCGCGCGTACGTGTTATACGCACCCCGATAAATATCGGCGGACTCGCGCGTCCCTCCCGCGTTTGCTCGACAATAGTGTTCGCCAATGGGAAAGGGGGCGAGATAGGGTGTCCTCGCTTGTTTAGCAGTTTGTTTAAGGTAGATCCCTCTTCGGCTTTACATCCCGTTATCCACTTGCTCTTTGCCGTGCGTGGTTTCTGTCGCGGATTGTCGCTGGTTTCCCAAATTTTTTACACATTCCAGTGACTCTTCGAACTTTCCGGATTCTATAAATTTTCGAGTTTCTTTAATCTAGATTTGTCAGGTTTAAACCTCAATTTCCTACAAAAATTCCAATTCTTCTAGAGATTCAAGAAAAACTAAAAATTGAAGGAAATTCTTAGAATTATGCATATTTCAGTTTATTTAATTTCGACTTAGCTCATCTCCCTGCACTATTAAACTTGTAGCGTTAAATTAGACTCAATTTGAGTCATTTTTAACCATTCCTATAAGTTGCCACTGTTCCTCCAATACGTCGTTGATTTACCTAAAACAATGCATGTTAATTTAACCAAGCCAATACTGTTTAGCATTAAAACAATAAATTTCGACGCACATGGTAGTCAAAAGTAACAAAATATTATTTAACTCGAGGTATTGATTTAAATTTCACCTTTTAATATTCAACAGCGTGAAAGAAACGACGGGGAATCGCGCAAAAAACGAAAGGCGAGAGCTGAGAGATCACTCACCGAGAAGCGGGTAAAAGAGAGAGAGAAAAAGGAGTACGACCGTAAACCTTAAATTTACGAAGTGATATACACGCCAAACATCCGGCAGATATTTAAACTCCGGTTTCGCTAAACTCAACAATAACGCGCATCGGCTATTTCGAGGCACGTCCGCGGTTCTCCGCGTTCTGCTTCGTGCATATCGTTACTCCCATAATGACGTCAGAGAATTTGGTATTTTCCAATATGTATATACGGCTTTATCAAGATTTGATCAAGAGTATCATGAAGCCTGATCCATATATTATTTCCTTGATTTATAAAAAAATCGCATTGCGGAATCTCGTCGAGGAAGGAAGATACGAATCAGGCTTAAATATTGAATTATTTAATGCCCAGGTAATAATACCTTCACGTACATACGAGTGATTGAATACTCGCTAATCATAATAACGTATACGCTGATTATATCGGGAGTAAAAATTGCAATATACGCCTCCTCGTTTCCCCCCTCGCGTATACCGTAGACTACAATAGAGAATCGCCTGCGGATCTAGTTCATAAATTATTCCCCCCCATGATTCTCCCCGTGATTAGATGCACCGTCGAAAGCAGACACGCATCGACGCAGATGCGTATACGAAAGGAAGATCGATCGATACGGCCGCGGCGCGCGGGTGGTTGCTGCTCGCCGCGCGATTCGATAAGATTCGACGCTGACATTGGGGCGCGGACACATGTTCTGGACCTTCGACCCCCGCGCGAGACACGTGCCTGCGGATTCGAGGATTCGGAGGACAATTAACGATTCTAACTCGGGCCGATTAAAAGCGGGACGTACATAGCTGGATTACAATGTCGGCTGCGCGATTTAATTTAACGTGGCCCGCCGCCGTTACCGCTGCCGCCGCCGCCGCCGGCGCGATTGAATCCGAATGGATTCCGAGTGCGACTTGATTGGATTAATGCGCCCGATTAATTCGACGAAAACTAATTCGCCGCAGCCGAGCATGCCCGAATCCGTCCCACGTAACCGGATCCTCGCGGCGGGCCGATCGATATATAAGAAGACTCCTAGACGACAGCCGGCGTCTGTGTCTTCTTGCCAAGAGAATTAACGATAATCGTATGATTAAAAATGTTGCGTTATAACTATTCGGTAAGACGACGAGATTGGATTTGGAGAATTGCGGGTAGAGCAAGGTTTCGATGAAAAGATCGGACGCGATGAAATAAGACGCTCGAATCGAGATTAATTTCCTGCCAGGTTGACAATATCGCGCGATTAATATCTAACGAGTTGCCGCAATCAAATGTACGGCGAGCAATAGAGCGCGCAAAAGCTTCGATCCGCGGTCGTTGTCCGGCAAAAAAAAAAAGAAGAAAAAACCGGCGTCGCGAGCAGAGTGACTGCATTTTTCATGGACAGGGTTAAGACGGCGGGCAAGTTGACGAACACCACCCCGCCGTGCCGTGTCGCGCTGCGTGGAGGGGGTTGTATTTCTGGAGGGTGATCGCGCGAAGACTATAGAGCCCGCGACACCGGCTTATTCGCCAAGTGCTTTTCGAATTATTATACCCATTATTTGCAGTCTAGAATCGCAAAACTGCGCTGCTTCATTATTAATCTCGGTGAGACAGATGCATCTGTTCGTTCACGAGGAGGAGGCGGGATGGAGAGAGGGGAGGTGGACTTCTAAATTCGAGGACGTTGCCCTTCTCGCGCCGCCGGAATATACACGTACACGTGCATACGTATGTATATATGTATACATATATTTTTAGGGGAACGAACGGGACGCGATTGAACGCGTCTGTCGAACGAGAGCGGCGAATCGACGACTAATTTTTCCTACATGTTTCAACACACGGCGATGCGTGTTGTGTGCAATGAGTATGTCGTGCAACAAGTATCGCGCGTTCTCTCGCGGGTCTATTTTGCAGCTCCGCTCAAGCGCGTTTCTACTCAATTCCGCGACTTGAACACGGGTTTCTCAATCGGGGTACTTTGCCGAACTCCTTATCCGAGACTCCTTTATTAATTGCAAACGGGATGGAGACTTTCCTCGCCTGTAATTTTCGTACGCGAAAATGAAAATTTTAATTGACTGATTTCAAATATTGACCTTCGATCAAATCGGCGAGTTAAAATTCGATACGAAAATACTCGACAGTCGTGAATTGTGACTTTAGATATGCCAGTCATTGAATTGCATATGTAAATGAGGATCCGGAAAATAATCTATATATATGTATGCGAGCGAGACAATTTAATAGAATGGATTATATATAAACGCGCGCTTGCTGCTAGAATTTCATATAAAATTCATGTTTTAATGCACTCTAAATTTATTTCGCAAGAATTCTCTCGCATCCGCGCATCGCGTACGTGTCGTGGTGTGCCGTGGGGCCGCCGTGCACACGGGTGTAACGTTCTTCGCGCGCGGGGCTTCCTTCCTCTTTCAGTGAAGGATCGAATCGGAATTATATGAGAGACTGAATAATTGATCGAGTTTCCTACATTCAGCTTAGAGCCGGTCGGCCGGTTCTAATATTAGTCGTCGAGGGGTGTTCTCTTATTCTCATTAAAGATCGCGGGGATCCGTTCCGCGGATCTCTTGCTCCGCTCGCCTGGCGCGGCGCAAGGGAGGGGAGAGAACATCCCGGTGCCCGCTCGAGAGTAGTCTAGACGATCTCGAGTAATTTCAGAATGGCGCGAGCGCGAGTGTTTCATTAATGCGCCGTCCGAGATATAAGGTTCAACAATATTTCTCTTTGTGATTCGCTTTCGCGAGAGAGATAGCGAGACCCTCGCTCGTATCTCGGGGGCGAATACCCCGGGTATTTCGCCGCTGCCGACCCCCCGGTTCTCTCACCCCGGTTCCGCCACCGAATGTCCTCCCTATATCTTCTCCTTAAATGATAATTAAGCACCTTGCCGTCGTCTTTCCGAGAAATCTTATCTCTCTGGCGATCGACAGGCGCATGGTAGCGGTAACGCGCCGGGAAATAATTTTGCATCGAAAAATTACGTGTTATTTGTTATTATTGAATCAACGACGCTATCGTTAACGCTCAACGAGAAACCGATTGGCGATCAGCGATCAATTGCGTTCTCGAGACAGAATTTTGGCAACGATGATGATGACTGGCGTTCGGATTGTCCCTTTCATGTTCGCGAGTAAAAACTGTTCAAAAGTCTTAATTTCTTAATAATTGTACTTAAATTAATTTACGACTCCTGTTTACTGCAATCGTCTCCGTCGCGGAATTTTTCCGACTGCCGTCCGGCTGATTGAGATTACGTTCCGTTCGAAAATTAACGTTTCACTCGCGTCAGTCCTTATAAAACGAAGGGTCGTCGTAATTACTGTCATTCTTATTATTGCGTTGCACAATTACCGAGCACACCGGTTTTGCCATCTGCACGCGACTCGCGCGTCCCCCTCGCGCGTCGAGGTCCTTGCTTACTTCCCCTCGAAACCTCGAATGGTCGAGAAAAAGTCATCCGGACTAATGCAATTAACTCTCAAGCTTTCGAGCGAGGAAGCAAGGAGGGGTAGGGGGAGGGGAATTCCTTTTTTTACCGTCCGTCATCATCGATGCTGCAAATTTTTTCGACGCGATCCCGTAAGAAGTCTAGGATTTTCCCTCCTCTTTGCACTCGTTCGAGATAATTTTTTTACAACTTCATCCATCATTCACTGATTTGCTGATATTATAACAAGGAACGACGGCTCGTTCTCCACTAGTTCTGTGCGACATCCTATATGTATAATTCAAACGAGACATGCATACCGGTTTAATCGAAAAACAAATTGGATAAAATATTCAATTGCGAACAGATGTTGCTGTGTTCTAGCGGGCAGACTCGTGAGAGAGGGGAAACGAGAAAAGCGAATTCTATCGATCTAATTTTGATTCAACGAGCTTCGCTATCGGCAGAAATAGGACGATTACAAATTTAGTTTTCTTCTTATCCCAATTAATAAATCAGTCGGCATTTCGTTCGCCGTGAACCGAATCACGCGCGAATATATCTTCGACAGAATTTCATCTGACAAAATGCAACAGGGAGCTTCGACTTGTTCAAGTGCAGGGTGATAAAAATATAAAATATATATTTACGTATATATCTATCTGTTACTATTAAATGTAATCTTTTTTCGGATTTGCTATATTATGGCTAACTAATTCTGAACGAACCTTTATCTTAACAGAATCTAATTCATCGTCCTAATACTTGACGGTAAGTCTCGTTAATACGATAATTATAAATTCCAATTAAACTTTCGCTGAGAAAATCCCGACTTAAAATTCCCCGGCCAATCCGCAAACGACCGTATATTTTTTTCTTTTTTTTTTTCGTCGGTCGCGGCATCCCCGTGTATTCAGCGCATTCTCAGCGCGAGCGCAGTGATATCCGAGATTATTTTATCCACCGTTAAGCCATCTCGTCTTTTTTATCTCTCCTCGAAATGGCGCAACCGCGAACGTCGGCGACGTAAGATCGTTACGGCTTCCGGAGTGCTTTGGGGAGGATAATAACGAGTATCGCATCGCCGGCTCATTTTCCGTCTTGATTTACACCCCCTCCCCTCCGCCGCGCCACGCCGCGGCGCGAGATCGCGCTTTCCCGAGATCGGGCTCTTGCGGTCGAGGGGAAGCCCTTTTCTCGCTCCTTATGTGCTCTAAGAGGGCGAACCAGGCGGCGGCGGATTCGCGCGTAAATGACACCGCAAGGATCCGTGAGAAAATCCGTGCTGTTGGTCTTGCGCGTTAGTTGAAGCTCCCGAGGAGCGAGGAGTACCAGAGTCACGTCGCCGACGATCCTGTGTTAAATCAAAGTCGGTGCGATTGGCTGATACGCCCTCCCTAAAGGGAAGGCTTTCCGATAAATTACACCTCTGTACACGGCTGTAGAATAAACAACAAATTTATTCTTCCGTTAATCTTTAACTATATCGGACTTTATCTCAATAGACATTCGACTTGACATTTAGAATTTCGACAATATATTTAATAAATATGCTAAAAGGAGTTGTACACCGCAGAAAAATTCTACGAGAGAACTCTCTCCGAAACGCACGCGGTATTATTCATAAAGATATTTTATTATTTAAAATTTTCCTCGGTTTATTAACCGGTTTTTTTTTTGTCATTACAATTATTTCGCCGTACCGTTCTTCAGCGACGCGCGCTCTTTCCTGAATTTTAGAGAGCTCGTCTCGGATTCTGAATAGCTCATATCCACCTATCCGAGCGTCTATTTTTACTCGAGATGAAAAAATAATTTTTTTAGCCGCCCGCGCGCGCGCGCGCGTGCGGCGGGGCTGTCTCTCTTCTCTCGCGCGCGTCTTTTTGCGCGCGCGGCCGCACGAGTTAATTTTCGGGCTCTTGAATAGTAAACAACGCGGCCAAACGACGACCCGCGTCGCAAGATTCGCGGTCATGCGGAAAAAAACGCGCGGCGTTACGCTGCGTTTTTTTATTATGCTCTGTAAGCTTCGCAGGCAGAATTTTGAGACACGCTAATCCAATTTAAGCGACATACATATCAAATAATATGAAAATTGACGGCGTATTCCTCGTGACGTATTTATTTCGATAAAATGTGTTGGAAATTCGATTTCCGTCAATTTCAAAATAGCTCGCATATAACAGGTTAATAGAAATTGTTGTATTCTCTCTCTCTCTCTCTCCCTATCTTTCTTTTTCTCTTTCTCCCTTTCTCTCTCTCTCTCCTTACGAAGATTCTCGACATGGCGCGCGGCGTGGTAACCTATCCCGGTTAAATATATCCTTACGGCGAAATTAATAATATCGTGTCGGTTTATTATCGTCAAAATGTCCGTTTTCAGGTATATAATCGAATAACAGTTTTTGCAATATAACCATTTGAACATATGATCAATAACACTCGATATGTCCATTTTATTACACGAAGTCCGACACTGTTATTTATCGCGTGTACCGACACAGGCTCGCATTTCCCTTTCCTCTGTCTGTGTTTAACTTCTAAATATAATCCGATAAACTTTCCCGTTACATTTTTATAAAATGTGGTGAGAGATTTAGACGAGAAACTAAAATCTGAATCGAATAAAAAAAGTACCTTGCTCTCTCTCTCCGCTCATCGCATTAAATCTTTCTTCAGCATAAATTTTCTTCTTTGATTTCTCATCATGTCATCATGCTCAAAGCTGAAGTCAAATTGATTAGACGTAAAATAAAAAGCAAGCTCAATTAGCGTCCAACTTAATTCGTCAAAATCTTTGAAATCGAATCTGAAGACAAATGGCCGAATTACAGGCGGAAACACGCTCGGTTGCATTTCCGTGAGCGGCGGCAACAATGAAAATCGCAAGAATCGGACTGCGGGCGGCAACGCTAGTCAGAACATGCGATCGGCCTGGATCGTCCTCTCGAAGGGGGAGGCCACCACCGCGGCATTATTCGTACGTGCCTGTGCCTCAGTTACGCAGTCTATCGATTCCTTGGTTGCTTGCCGGGGGGTGGGAAGAGGACGGGGGAGGAAGGGGGACGGGAGGCGGCGGCGTTTCCCCTCAAAACACAAACACGGCCTCGCATGCATGCGCGATGCAACCCCATGGTATGCATTCGATACGCACGTAGGTACCCACCAAGAGGCAAGAGGTTCCTGCATCGCGCGATCAATGTTTGATTGCACTTTATACCGCGTTTCTCTCCCCTTCGCCGTAGCCTCCCTTTCTCTCTCTCTCTCTTTCTCTCTCCCTCTCTCTCTCTCTCTCTCTCTCTTTCCCCATTTCTGTCTCTGTCTCTTGAATTTAACCACTTACTCCTTTTTCGATCAACGTGGGTAGATCACGAATGAGATACACGTCATTTCATCAATCATTTTCGGCGTGATATCTCGAAATTCTTTGAACGACAGGCTAATTGGAGAATCTAAATTTCGAATTGTCCCCAGAATTTTTATAAAAACCAAAAGATCTGACACTGTGGTCGGCTTTCCAATAAATTTCTAAGGCTAATTTTCTCTGGTCGCAATAATAGACGCCAACGAGGCGTTGAAAAGATCGCGATAATAATCTCTCTCGGATGATTCATGAAAGACGTGCGTAGCCTTCGTGGCCTCGCTCAATGCTCCCTTCATTAAACGCGTACCCACAATACGCGTATATACGAATCCAGATGCAAGAGGTAAGAGAAGTGAGCTCGGTCGCGGACTGAACGTGCTAAACGTCGTCATTAGTTTCCGATCGATGCGGATCGATGTTTCATCAGCACGCGGCGCGTTGATCCTCGTGATCCCAACGTCGATCTCTCCGAGATCTACGGCTAGATTCGCGCGAGCCCGATCGCTAATAACGATTCTCTCGACAGGGAGCGGAAATATTCGATACGTTGCTTTGTTGACAGCGCGATGATTTTATGTAATAGGCAGGTATATCGATCGACGACGACTTCTTGAATCGTTATTGAACGTTCGCGATGAGGTAGGTCCGAGAAGAGAGATCTTCTCGGCCGCCGCCGCCGCCGTGGATCGACTTCGCTCGATCTCGTTTTATCGGTGTGTACGTACGCGCAACGGTACGGTAATTAATTTCGCCGCATTAGGCGCCCCCGTGGCGCGCGTTCCTTCCTCTCGTCCTTTTTTTTCCGCGCGTTCGCCGGGACGGCTGACGGATGATTGTCCATATATTTCGCGCCGCGCGAGAAAGGTAAGACAGCCTCGGCATCTATCACGTGCGAGTCCATATCGCGGCACGGTGCATCTACAGGGTGTCCCGTCGATACGGCTTGTTCGTATAACGAACGGAGATTTATTGTATTCCGTAAGAAAAAAAGGAGCTCCTTGAGACTAGCAGAGATGTATGGCCAAGTATAATTGGTAGAAAATTTCAATCTTGTTTTCCTCGGTGGGGTGTTCAATTACATTTTATCCTCGCTCTGCGCGAGGCAGTACAGTGGAAAAATAAAATCAAGAAATTAAAGACGGATTAAGACACTGAAAATAAGATCATTTTTATCGGCATGATCCATAAAAAGGATTAATCGAAATTTAGTTTGCAACTCGAGTGTCTCAATATTCGAAATGCCGGAAATTAATGAATCGCGGTTGGGACTGGTTTCTCATTCGAAATTTCCGTAAAGAAGAAATCGCAAATTGGTCAAAGAATATATGATCCAAAGGGACATCCGGTAGAGGCGAGACACCCCGTACACTCCATTACGTAGCGACGTAGGGAGTGCGAGAAATAGGATGATGGCGAGGAGTTTGCGGGACAGAAAGGTGGACAGATAGGATGGCAAGGAGAGAGGGAGGGAGGGAAAGAGAGAAAGAGAGAGATAGAGAGAAAAAGAGGAGGAAAGAGGGGGGCAGGGGGAATAGCGGGTAGAGGTATTAATAGCGACGGCCGACGGTGCGATGGCTCAACGTCACAGGATTGCAATATTAACGGCAAGGAATGTTTATAACTTTGATAACGTTTCCAATAATCTATTTCTGTCCGGTAATACATTACGCGGCCAGTTTCGCGTCCCCCTCGTCCCCCCGCGTTCCACTCCTCCGCCCCCTTCTCGTTTCCACGGCTAATAGCAAAGTTCGTTCCGGCCGGCGAAATAACGCACACTTCAGCCGCCGCATCCGCAACCGTGTAATAATGTCGATAATTCGTCCGGTTGAGAAAAAGAGGCGTGCGCGGCGTGACGTTCGACATGCGCGTATCCTTCGAAATATCGTTCGGATGATCTCCTATCCGTTCGCGAGTCATTTCCTTATCCGGGAAAATGCCGAGAGGAACTCTAATAGGCGTATTACTGCTCTCGTAATTGTCCAGCATGTCCGCCTACGCGCAATTAAGCGTGGTGTAACACGTCGTAATTTTCCATTCTTTAATTAACTTTTAAGATTAAGAAAAAGAGGAGAGAAGTAAGGAGAGTCGCGCTCTCATCTTTTACTACTGTAGAAGCATCTTGTATCCGATAATACAAATAAAAATACGTGAAGAAGAGAAGAAAAAGGTGGAACAATCAGTCGATATTTTCCACGATCGTAACACATTTTTTTTAAGATCGCCAACGGTGAAAGAAAATTTATTACTAGAGGATATGTGCGATAGAGCTGTGAAATGATAAGTGGAAGGCGGGGAAGACGCACAGACGGACGATAAATTTTGGAATAACTATTTGCTATTATTACCGCGTCGGCGAGTACATCGCGCAAGAGAGTATTTTTAACAGGGGCGAAAAAACAAATAATTAACGACGCCTAACGCTGTTAGTCCCTTAAAACTTCTCGGATCGCGGCGCAATTGTTAATTGACGTTTCCTTGATACCGCAATTATAAGGAGCATTCTAATTTAAAATCTCGCGGCGTTAAGCGGCGATCTCTTAACATCGTCTCATTATCGACTTTTCATCTATTCTCTCCCCCACCCTCATTCCCTCCCCCGCACCCGAATCTCTCGTCGGCGAGAGAAGGTGGTTGACCTTGTCGCGCGAGTATGTTCCATGTAGAAACGGCGAGGATGAAATAAAGCATCGGATATACGCCTTTTATTCATTCGGTGCCGGAATGCAAGTGCAGATATCAGCATAATATCGATTCTTGCGAGAACAGCGGAGAATCTTCCGCCGGGAAAAAGCGCGAGCCAGATTATCAGCGAGTTATATATTTTTACAGACGACAGTATGATTGCAATACTATATTTAGAATAAACACAAACAGCTACTAATTATGTAGACAGGTTATTATTCGCGGTATTATCCGAAACGACGGAATTAGATGATTCGTCTGTCATTTTCGACGCGCCACAAGAATAAGCTTTTCATAAATTCGCTAATTTATTTAACATCCCCTATTCCATCTTCAAGTCCTGAAAATTCCTAACTCCACAGATAGGGAAGCTATTTTGCATTTACAACGAATGTAAAATATCAAAAAGAACAATCGTAATTTACAGCAAACTTTCCAATAACAAGTCTAAAGATTTTCCTAGTTGATCGAAAGTTCTATACTCCATTTTGTTAAAAATTGTAGTTTCAGCTTGCAAGTCGAGCAATATTGCGATGCTTTTTGCTCGGTTAGCTCCTGACCCTCTGCGAATTTATGTGAAAATGATGATCCCGAAAGAATCTACTTCCTCGAGACGCCGCGGAATTCGCGCGCGAACGATGGAGATCACGGTCACGACGAGACGTACGGCCACGCAGACGACGAGCAGACGAGATACGAACGGACGGCTGCTGCCCCGCTGGCTGGATTGGTTGATCGCGGACGAAAAGCGACGGGGATTTTGTCGAGCGGGCGCGGGCGGCGGGCGTTATAGATAGAACGTTGCTCAACGCTCGTTGTGCGGCACGTCTTGGTTTAATAAGGAGCTATCTATAGCGGGGCATTATGTTACCCCGATACATCCGTGAGATGAGACGTTGCAATATTAATGCGTCTCATGAAATATTCGTCGCCATCTTGCCATTCATCTCGCTCGCTCGCTCCGTACATTATACAGGAGGGCGAGGGCGGCTGCATAGAAGGGAAGGGAAACGAACGGGGGCCAGGGGAGAAGGCAGAAGAAGGACGAGAGGAGGCCGGGGCTTTCCATAGGGGTAACCGTGAGGATGGGACGGACGAGAGGGGGTGGGCGGGAAGATGGTATAACGCCGGTAGGTTGGTAGGCTCCGGGTAGGCTGTGTTGGAGTTCCGCAAGGGTTGAAGACGGGGCTCGGTGATCGGGGGAGTAAAGGGGGGTGTGGCTGGTAACCTACATTTTACGCTACATTTGAAACGTCTTTCGTAATTTATTAACCGTGCCGTAAGCGGCTGCGCTATAACCGGATCTCATGCGGCGGGCCTTTCCGGTTTAGAGCCGCGCGGCCGAGAAAATAGAGGCGCTCTAGGAAAACGATCCTCTCGGACGATCGATATTTGCGGGACGGTCGATACTTGAATTAATAGTATAATACGCGACAACATTTCTGCATGCAAGATTCCTAAATTAGCGAATAAATGAAATACTGTAGAATCCACTCTTCGCAGTTTTGCGAAGAGCTTATTCGTATATCGACTAACGAGCGTCGCCTTCCGAGTACGCATCCTCGATGCTTGACTCGATCGAATCCTGCACTCCTCCGGCGTTAAATATTTTACTCCAAGCCGAAGGAAGATTCTCGATCGATCGCGTTTAACAGGCATCATCTTTCACGGCACGGGGGATGAAACCGTGCGCGCCGCGTGCGAGCCGCCGCAATAAATTTCCCGTTCTCTTCTAATTTCTCGTTGACGTAGCGCGCTCCGCCTTCTCTCTCCCTTTCTCTCTCTGTTCCTCCTCTTTTTTATACTCCCACGTTCTTTTTTCCTCACCCGGTTACCGTCGTCGCCTCGCGTGCGTAACACGTCGCGCGTCGTTGCTCGGCGAGAGCCGCGGATCGGAAAGAGAGCAAAAGGACCGCGCCGCCGGGGTGGTTGGGGGAGAAGGCGAGCGGGATGCATCGCTCAGGAGGGAGAAAGAGAAGTTGCAGCGGATACGAGACGGGTGAGGAGAGGGTGGGACACGGCGGGGGCGAATGCTAATATTAAAAGTAATATTTCTGGGGCCGTCCGCGGCGCGGGCGAGCCCGCTCGCTCGCTCGCTCGCTCGCTCTCTCCTTCCCTTCCTCGCCCGGCTCTATTTATTTTTTAATATAAATTAAACAATTTATTCTCCGGCGCGCCGCCGGGCCGGCTACTGAAATAGAGAAATAATGCCGGGGCTGCAATATCGAATGAAATATCGTCCGCGATCTACCCTCGGCTGAAAGGAGAACGCTGGCATACAGCCGCGCCCGCGGTAAGTGCGCCGCGCGAGTGGTGGTACACTTCCTCGCAAAAGCGCGCGTATGAAATGAACAACGCTGCCGAACAGACGGCTGACTGGATTGCTAAATGGTCCAGCAATTAAATAACACGGACCTGATTCAGATGGATAAGTATAGATAAATCAAAATGAGTAGCACTCACGTTTTACGTTCGTCAAATGGAAGTAGAATTAATTAATTCGCGACCTTATACATGTTTCTTATCATGAAAAATCGTACCTTCTGTACATTTTATTTGCATCGCGTGCGATCCTCATTTGTACAAAAGCGTACCGTTAAGGAAGTGTACATAACCATTTCTTTTTTATCTCGTTATCTTTTTTATTCCTGATTTCGATCGAAAAATAATTGCAAGTTGTAATAACTTATCAAATTTAGGTAATTATTTTCTTAGAATAATAATATGTATTATTTGTATAAGTTGTTCTGAAATAATATGTGAGGTGAAGAATTTATATGTATTCTTGCTCTCCATTTCTGTATCTTCCACTTCCTTATTAAAATATTTTCTGGGCTCTCTAGAAGCCTGATCAGCTTCAACAACTTTGATTTCTTCATTAAAAAAATCATTAATATTAATAAATAGTAATTTCTGTTCAAGTAATTATATATCCACATTCTGTACTTTGGTTTTTGCGCACAAGTGTACGTACGGCGTGACGCACGTTCGTAATTTGCATCGCGTTCAAGAATAAAAAGAGAATGCGGCTTCGTACGGCCGCGGAAAAGAAACGTCCGCGTCCGGGATTGCGCGTGTCGACAGTGGCGATCTCGATCGGAATGCGAGATATTTCACGTTTCGCGGGAGGGACCGTCCGCGTCGTTCTCCGCACGCAAGCCGATTTCCTACCACGCATCGCCTAATTAACCCCGGTGAAAGATAACTCGGCGGCGCGGCGGCGTATAGGCGGCGTCAGAAATATTCCTGGGGGGCATGGCACACGCACCGCGTAACCGCGGAGTTTCTTTTAAGGATCCAAGTTGAAATTGAGCTTTTAATTTAAAATAAGCAAGCGGGGGTCGCGCGATGGAGATGGCGATGAAGATTGAGCTTTGTTCAGCGATTCGCCGGCTCTACACGGATTAGACATCTTCTCTATAATACGCAGAGAGAAATAATAACATAATTCTTTTATCTCTATGATAAATATGAGAGGAGGGATGATCAAAGCTGGCCTCAAATGACGCTGACGCAACTAGGCTCAAGTGGCGTAATTGGAACTATCATCGGGATGAAACAAAAAAAAAGTTCTCTCGCAGTCAACCATTTCTGGCGAACCACGGCGGGCGCAATTATTTATGTGTGAGCAGAATTGAATTAATTACGTCGGCGATCGGTGTCGCGCAAAGAAATTGAAATTCAATTCAATTTGCGCTACTCGTTGTTTAAGTGTTAACGCGAGCGCGACGTCGCGCGAACGCAGTGGGTACGCGTTTTTGCGCAAATTTAATCTATTTTAATTTACACAAATTCGATACCATAGTGTATGAGTGTGTGTGTGTGTAAGAGAGAGAAAGAGAGAGAGAGAGAGCGCTCACAAATTATACGCGAATGAAAATTTAATCTAGCCGTATTTGTATAGATTTTATATATTGCTACGAACTTACGAGAATCGTAACCGAATGAAATTAAAGTTAAATAATTTAATTTCGACATCGAGTTCGTTAAATTGCGATTAAATGAATTTCGATAATTATTGTTTTCCGCCCGAGCGCGAGCGCGTTTCGCGCTTTACTCGCTCGCGGCAGGCGTAGTCGTGGCCGCCGCCGCCGTCGTCGTCGTCGCCGCGGCAATTCCGCCGCGGAATTGTCTTGCGAACTTTCGAAAATTTATCGCCATCTTCCACATAATACAAAGTTACCGCCGGCACGGCCGTTATTATTGTTGGAAGGCGATTCTCTCTCGCTCCTCTTCGTTCATCCCCTTTTCTCTCCTCCTTTCCTCTTTTCTTTCCCCTCCTTTTTTTTTCTTTTTGTTAATATCGAACTGCTCGCTCGGCGCGTTATATTCGGCGGAGTCGTTTCTGCAATAGTAACTAAGTTGAGCTATAACTCGACGCGCGCGCTATAAGATCTAAAGTTACTAAATTACTTGCAAACTTCTCCTCTTCGTGCGCGCACCCATGATGTATCAATAATTACGGACCCGCCTCGCTCGTGTGCCCCGTCTTTCCCGGCTGCGGGGAGAAGAACTGCCCGTTAACTATACTCTCGATAAAAATCCGAGTGCTACCGAGTCGAACTAATAATTTCCATGAAACGGTAAGATCCCAGCGAAACGGGCGAATCCCGAGCGCTGACACACCCGAACACGGAGAGTTAATGGTAACATATTACACGAGATTGGAATAGCGGCGTTTATAGAGCCGGTTATATCAGGAATTTAACTTAATTTAATTTTATTTAATCTAATTTATCTCGATTTAATTTCTGCATTGTGATAATTTTCAACGTTAATCAACGCTAACTGTGGTTAATCAAATTTTCTTTTTGTACTGGTACAGGGTGCTTCAAAGTTACACACCGTCCATCCGACGCTTGAATCGGTACAATTATATTAACGATTAGATCCAAGTGTCGATACTCGATGATGTGATTTTATGAGATACGATGTTTCTTTAAGCGAGAAACCGAAGGCAAATCGCTCATTTTGTACACAGTCAAAAAATAAATTGGGATGTTAATTTTGAATCTGCTATAATAAGAATTACGACTTGAAAATAATACGAGAGATTGGTAAGCGGCGCCGGCTCGCGATCAAATCTCGACGTTGAACCTGACACCTCGTTTTTAAATCTTATTCATCATATATTACCTTCTCTTCATTCTTGCAACGTGAATCCCGCCAGACGCGTTTAAATTTAAGTTTAACTTAAATTTAGCTTTAAATGCACGGCGAATACACCAATATTCTCGAATATCATGATGCTATCGAAATATGTCTCTGTGATTTCACTTTCGTATTTGTCAATTATATGTGTTTCGTAAAAGGAAAAAAAAGATACGTAATTCGTAAGTAGAAGTTCGCGGAGGAAGGAAATTACGTGTACCTATCAACGTCGCCGCGCCATCGAAGTATCTGTTTTTGTCGTGGGCGAGTTTCGTATATAGTTCGAAATCGCGAGGCCCCTCTTCTCCATCGCCCTTCGCCCCCCCTCACAAATATATATCTCGCAAAAAGCCGCGCCGTGGGGTCGCGGGGCGTAATAATCGCGATTTGCCACCGCTGCCACGGCCTGCGCTTTTACCTGACAGCCGTGTAATCGCTCCGGCCGCAGCTATTATTGCGACCTGGCAGAAATTACTCATAGATTATTTCTGGCCGCGACACACGCGGCCCGCACGTACACGCCCGTAACGTCGATATAAATGGTGACGAATAACTAAACATTTTACGACGCGCGCCGCCGAGACGCCGCCTCGTTTCCGCGCCGAGGCCTCCTCGAATTAACCCTTTCGATAATCTTTTATTTATCGAGATGGAGAGACATCCAGCTTCGCGAGACATCTCCAGCGTGGAGGCTTCGGAATCGTCCTAGGAATCTCTTGAGATCTCGAAATATATAGAGACGCGTAAAAATTGTTATCGGATCTGCTACGTTTATTTTTTTTTAAGCGCCACGGCGCGCCAGTTCCAGCGTAGATCGCTTAAAGAGATCGATAAGAAATGATAGAAGTTACGATAGAAGATTTCAGAGCTTATACAGGTCAACTGCGCATTTCCCCTTTGCGACTTACATTTTACAGAGAGAAGCTTAACGTTAATTTTATATATATCGCAATGGAAGACGTTCGGGAATAAATCGCCCGAGTACCGATTACTTTTGCCGGATTTCCGTGCCACATGTAAGTCTCGCGATTTAACGTTCCCACCACATTTCCAGCTCTCCGTGTCTCAATTACTGTAACTCGGTTTGTCGGCGGGAGTCTCCGGGCGGTCTATTAACGGGACCTGAGCGTTAATCATCCCCGACGGTTTTGGCATATTCGCACTGTCTCGGAGAAAGTGAATTTTTCATCGAACCGTCCGAAACGGCGGATTGTCGGCACTGTCTACCAAACGTTTCCCGCGGGAGTCGCGAAATGTCTTACAATTCTCTCGTCATACATTAATTACGGAATTACATTTGCGGATTGCTGTAACATAGTCGAACGCACAGATTATTGTAATGGAAACGAAATAATTTCGTCGAATCCTTCTCTCCGTCTCCGGAAAATATATTAAATATATATAGTATAAGAGAAAAGAAAAAAAATAAAATAGATAACATATGCGAGCGTATATAAAAAATTTACATGTCAGACAAGTTCGTACATCGCGCTATCGACGAACAATGGTATCAACCTCGACAAACCTCCGCGTCGATACACGCGACTCTCGCGGGGACATAAGGTGGTAATTCACAAGGCGACTCGTCCCCGAGATTGGCGGGAAGCGAGAAGCTAGGTAGGAAGGCAAGGAAGGCAATGCACTTTATGATCGAACAACGGCGGTCTGCCGCCGAGGGGTAGACTGCTATGTATAGCGCGACTGAATCATAAGCTACGTATTGTGCATATATCGTACGTTACATACGTACGCACGTAAAGTAGCTATTGCCGCCACGACGATGGAGTGTACAGGGTGGCTCGGGGAATAACGGAATCCGTGCAGACCCTTTTAAAATCGGGTGACCGCGCGCCGTCGTTATTTCCCATCGATCCTGAATTTTCTCGTTCTCGTCAAAGCACACAATAACTTGAGATTAATCGCGGTATAATAAAGTTCGCGAGTCATTTTTCTCTCAAGGCACCGGCGAATCGAGAACGCGCGTTATTGTTTCGCGAGAAACTGCGTCTTTAAGCCGTGTGCCCGTGGTGCTTAATTACCAGGCGAAAAAGATCGGCTTTATCGCGCGCGAATGTTTTTTCTCCGCGCGAGCGCGATAAGGAGACTGCCCGCGCGTGTTTAAACCGAGCGACTTTTTTCTCCTCCTTTTACTCTCTTTCTCCCTTTCAATCGTTATCGTGCTAAGGAAACCTGTTTAAACGAAACGATTTGCGAACCTTTAAACATCACGACCGTGAGAGGAGAACGAGCGCGCCGCACCGCGCGCCGCGCCGCGCGGGAAATATATCCGTCCGCCGGACACGGTATCTAGATACTTTAACGACGCCGGTTAGCGGCCGTGAAAAGCCACCTTCGCCGCACGAAATACAATGACGCGGCTTTTAACGCCCGCGGCGCGAGTATTAGCATAAACCCGAGATCGGTAACGGATAGCGATAATTATTAGCCGCGTATACGTTGATTGTGTTCGCTAATGGGCCTCTTCCGCGACTTCGCGGTTCCGTTGCGTTTGGGAACGCGGTCGCTCGGGAAGAGACTGTGGCGAAGAAAGATCCATGCGAGGAGAATATCGGATCTATCGTCGGCGACGATCGACGCTAACTTCCGTGTCCCGTATTTTCTCTTTCTCCACGTCGCGCCCGTTCTTCTCCTCTCCGCGTCTTTCGCCCTTCTCTCCGCTAATGCCCGTCGTACTCAGGCTTTGTAACAGTTGTCGGGCTTTGTTCCTCAGTTAACGTCCGCGACCACCTTCGACCGCCGCGATAATTGCCCGAGGAACGATCCATCGATCATGCGTAGAATCTATCTCGTAGCGATATGATGGATCGCACAAATGGATCGCGTAAATGGATCGGATGAACTTCCAGACGAAGTTAAGGGCGATATTTTTACTCTGCGCGTAAATATAAATCAAAGTGCAAAGTGGAAATTGCTCGCCGAATGATATCCAATCAATTTATGAATTTTGTATTTGAGAAGCGCGGCGGAATGTGAGTCTAAATACTTATTTGGCAGGAAAAATTTGGAGAAAATTAAAAATCAGAGATTTACTTTTTCGAGTAGAAAAATTTATTAAAGTAGCCGTTTTAGAACGAAGAGAATGCTACTGACGTGATTTCCACATAAATATCGGATAAATAAAGGCACGGGGGTTTTTCAACATTTCCGTGTGTTTTCTCCGGAATCATAATTAGTTTGCGAATATCACGATCTGTCTTGACTTTCTTTCCGCGTTAGTTCCTCAAGTTGGATTACGCTGCTCCGGATTAAATTATGGAACGAGCTGTTGGCGAAGCGCGCTCCGATTCTCAGCTTTGTTCCCGGATATTGTAATAAATCATGAAGCGATTATATAATATATTAGTAAGGTAAACACGTCATTATTCGCGCATGAAATTACGCGGTGAGCGCGGTATAATCGCGAGAAGTAAAACGTGGAATTATGATAATGATGCTTGCAAGCCTCGAATTTTCAAGTATCGCTTAGAGGAGAGAACATACTGGGCAAATGCATTCTCAGCGTAACAGTATTTGATTTATTATATCTATCGTGCGTTATTTCATATCCCGCGTATATATCCTTCGATATTTATATTAGATGTGTTTCAGCGGTAATTTGTGCGGTTTCGAAGATTAAGAATTAGGAATAATCGATCATTAGAAAACCTCTGGACCTCTTATAATACTCTTTAATCATCATTATCCTCACGGCACCCTTTAATCATCATTACCATCTATTACAGAACCCACGTTGCTAGCGTGTTCTCGAAAATATAAATTATCTCTAACTGCAATTACATCGTGCATTCAAGTACCGCGCTGACTTAAACTTTAACATCTCGTTTTCTAAAACGCCCGCGAGTAATTCCTGATGTTGAGTACCTTCAAATCTGTCTTGCTGAAATTTCGTTTACAAAAATATTTTATTTCCACGATTGTAATATAATATGAAAGATTCACCGGGCGCAAAGCTTCAATTAAATTAAAAGCTTCTTAAAATTAACACAACTATGGTCATTTCACTTGGAGCAAATAACAATCTGGTCTTTTAGAAATTTACGAGTAAATTTCGTTTCGCAAGAATAAGGATACCGTTTTTTTTGGCGAAAAAAAAATTGTGTCACGTCGACACGCCTATATCGAGAAGACGCGATTCCTCGCGCGGCGGGGCGGCGCGTATCCTCGGCTCGGCAGCGTCTTTCGCGCGCGTATTGTTTTCGACTTCCGGCCGATAAAAGTCGATTCCGCCCACCGTCCGGTATTCCGCGGCGCAGATACTCCAGCCGGGCCGTTATCTGCCGGGTGGATCAGAAACCTTCGGTAGCCGAGGCAGAGCGCAATATCCCGTTCCCGATCTCTCCCGAGGCCTCCGCCTCGTCTCTCTCTCTCTCTCCTCGCGACTCCGAGAAATATTATTTAAGTGCTTCCTGGCATATAAATAGTCCGTACGCGATGATAATTAAAGTCTCCCGGGACACGGTATCGGGCCGACGATCTATCTGCTCCGGCGGGGCGGTCATATACACAGGGTGTCCCGCAAAAGGCGCGTCCTATCCCTGCTGCGGATTCGGAATCGATCTTCCCTCGACATACAATCTCTCATCCTCTCAATGTTTCATAATTTTCAAAAAACGTAAACTTGAAGTCGTTCTTCTTGAAATTAATTTAAAGACCACAGCTTTTCTCTAGTCTTCTTTAACTCGTCAAGAACCTTTAATCTTCTCCATTTTTCACAATATACAATTTTTCACATCTCGATATTGAAATAGGAATGTACATATTTGATATGATATCCAATATGAAATATATCGTCAAATCTTGGAAATAAAACTTTAACTCGACTGGAAGAGCAGGACATTTCGCTGTTTACTCGCATCGCCAATTCCCAGCTATCGGTTTCTCGAGTTTCGACCGAGACAAAAGTCGTCGTTAGATCCGCGAATGAGTAACAACAGATTGGACACCCTGTATGCACAACACACACGCCTCCTGCTATATCCTTCCACCAGCGGAGCGCCGCCTCCTGTTCGTTCCTCATTTAAATACGTACCTGCTATCTGCGCGAAACAGTCGTCACTACCGCGCACAATACAGCCGGAACAACTGGCGCTGGATATAATGGCTGGTGTGTGTACCACACAGCCACACACGCAGCAGCGCCTGCTTCTTCCCCCGTACGGCCCTTGTTCGGGCTGATCGCGATCGCGCCCCGCACTCGTTTCCTATTAATTCCCGCTTATTTTCCGATCGTTATTTATCGTGCGCGCCGCGCCGCGACTATCTGTAATTAAGACCTTCTCGGCCCGATAAATACTTGCCTTTAATACCACGTGTTGTCAAGAATTTCTCGGTTTAATACGCCTCGCTCGTATCTCGTCGTGAATCTATTCTACTTGCCGGGGTTATCTTCTCGTAAACGTTAATTTCAACACCGTGACAGTCGGCGCGATACGAATATCGAGGAACGAATTAACCCTCCCTTCGTAAAGAAATTACTTTCTTCGGCAGAGAAAAAAAGAGAGGCACGACAGCCCCCCTTACCTTGTGCATAGTTTCTGATTTTTTTTTTCTTCTTCTTTCAATATCTCGCACGCTCGTTAATTTTCTTAATTCTCAATCGATTACGTAAGAGGAAGGTCGTTAATGCACGATCCGGCGATACCTCGTAGATGGAATTGCAACACGCAAGATTGATACCGGGGCATAATATCAGAAATAACGCTTCGATTCTCAATTACTGTCGCGCCAATCGCGTCTTTCGCTTTAACTCGCGTCCGTTTTTAGATCGTTACTTATTGTGTAGCGAAGCGAACGCCGGTAATTACGATCGCGATCGTTATTAAATCTTTGTGGAATATATATGTCGCCGTTTATTACGACAGTCGCCGATGTAAATATAGATACGCAGGATGAAATGTATATAAAACATGTAGAAATGTTAATCGACATTACGATCTTACTTATTTAAATTTCATGCCTTTCAAATACCCGCTTTTCTCCCGATACGAAAGAGAGCATCGGCGGAGGTTGATTACTCTCTCTGTATCATCAGGTCCAATTAAAACTTCACCCCGCCCGCGATATTTTTATTACAATATCCCTAACTGTCCCGTCGCGGGCAGCAAGATTTACATGTCGAGAAGGGATATTTGTATCGGCCGCTTTCCGACAGATTACAGCCGATCGAAGAAACCGGCCCGATCAAGGGAGGGATGATCGTAGATCCTGGCCATTTCCTATAAATTGCCGCTAATTTTCCGATCGTTATTTATCGCGCATGCCCACGACGCGCCCCTATAATTAGAGCCCTGCTTAAGTGAAGCGATAAATCCACGGGCGATTTGCCCGTGAAACTTCGTTGCACTTGTTTCTCGCGATACTCGAGTCACGCTGCCGCGAGATAGAAATTACCGCGATGATGGCGAGTCGGCGTAGTCAGGAAATTCTTGATTTACGCAATCACGGCTAGAGGGGGGAACTTTTGCTGAGAGGGTTGCCCCGCGAGTAATTCCGTGACAGACTCACCTGAAACATACGAAAAAAAAAGCACGTTATTTATCGCTGTACATGAGATAAATTAATTCGTAGCAATTACGATACGTCACAAATAAGTTGTATAGATAATAGTTTTATATAATCTTTAGATTATCATAATCACGCCGGAGCAAAATTGCTACAGCGGCAAACGCATTTTCGTGTATATTTCTTAACTATTTTAAATAAGATTTACGTCGGTTGCTAACGATGCTAATGTTGTATATCTCGTCGGGCATGTTTCTGCTTACCGCTCATATTATAATCCCCCGGTATTACATGCAAAACATATTAATGTTAATTAACAGGTATTAATGTTAATCGGATGCAATCATTCCGCGTTAGTGTGCCAGGGTTAAATCAACCGGCAAATTTCGTTGCGGTAGTCACAGAAGAACGAGAATCGATAAACGAAAGTCGACCCCGACGGATATCCAACGATACGCAAATCCGGACGGAGAATCGAGCCGACGTACGTTGGATCCTCCGCGGAAATAGGCGAGAGTTCTTCAGTTCTTCGGAATCGATTTCAGCGGGAGAATCGGGTCCAGCGGAGATCCGCAGGGGAATGCAACACAGAAGAGAGCGGGAGGGAGGTCAGTTGCCGGCGGAGTGTGAGAAACGGAGACGAGGAGAGGCGGAGATAGGGAGACAGAGAGGAACGTGTGTGTATGTGTGTGTGTTTGCACGGAGGCGAGGGGACGGGGGGGGGCCAGGTCGGCGCGGCGAAGGGCCAGGGAGAGAAAACCGGGCGCCGGTGGCGGCGGGGCTTGCGGCGGGGCGAGGGGTGGGCGCAGGAATGGATCGCTGAATTTCTCGAATAATTAAGTTAGACCTCGGCGAGCTAGGGGTGGTCGCTTACCTACCAACACGCTCTCATACATTATGTACCGCGGTCGTACATACGCGTGCACGTAACGCACGCGCGCGCGCGCGAATGCACACACGTACACGTACACACTTTGCGCGATATCCTCCCTGCGCTCGGCCATGCCGGTGGAATTGCACGCACAAGCATACGCACGTACACGCGCGCACACACTCGCGCGGGGCGGCATTGGATATATACTTAATGAAGCGTAAATAATTGAGTAATGTGCTTCAGGCCGTTCGATCGGCGCTCCTATTGGTCAGTATTAATCTATTCCGGCGCATTAGCGTCCGGTCTATCTCTGCCGACCGGCCTAGGACACGGGAACGCGAGCGCGAGAGGCTAGATAGATAGCTCGGAGAGCCCGCGAGCGTACCCGCGCTAACTCGCGCCAATCCGCGCGCTAATCCGCGCGTCACCGAGAGCTTGATCGAAGTGCGCGTGTCTCACGTTTTTGCTTCTTGCAAAAGTCTCCTTTTGCGTCCTCGAAACGAACTCTTGAAAAAGAACGCGATCGCTCAAAACGCGTCTTTAAAGTTGGTCGTTCAGTAGCTCTTTGTTTGCCAGTAAGTAAAATCGCGGGGAAGAAATATTCTCTCTCGTCTCTAACAACTTCAAGATAAATTTAATGACGCGGCGGGACAGGCAGGAACGATATGAATAGTATCGACCGTCGAGAGATCATGGTTGATGATGAATATGCATGACTTTTCAAAGAAACCGGGGACATCAATTTTAATAAAAAAATCGCCGATTTTATTGCAGAATCACTCGAGTTCAAAGGGTTAAAGGGGTTCTCTCTTAATTTATTGTACCTACGTATACACCTGTCTGTCGATCTACTCGAATTTTTCTATCAATTTTGCAAACGCTTCTATTTTCCTTCCGCATCGCATTTCAAAAGCATTTCAGAATGTAACAATTGCAAGATTATTTCGTCTAATACCTTAGTTATCTCTACCCGTATCCGTTTCCATCTCCCCCTCTTTTCCCCTTTATCGCGTAATGGACACAGATCAAGCCCGATGCATCCTCTTTGACTGAGCCGGATTGATTTTCCGCGAGGCAAAACCCGGGAACCATGGGGTTCGGCATCTCGAGATTCTTGGTCGAGATCGCGCTCGAGCGCACTTGCTGATCAACGGCAGTGATTTGCGCGATGATCGGCGCTGCGAGCACGCTTGATCGCGTTAACGCCGATTAGCCGTTCATGTCGGCTCCTTTTCCGCGCCCGTCCGCCCGCGGGGAGGTTAACGCAGCTTTCGCGGATTCCTGCGGAGATAAGGGATCTTCCCCACTTCGGCGCAAATCAAGGGGTAGAGAGAGTTTGCAAACGCCTGGAGGTCGGATTTCAAGGTTTGATCTCGTAGACATTTGACACTCGCGCGATAGAAGAAAATACCTTTGATTTAATTGTCAATAACGCGCGCAAGATAGACGGAAAGATAAAGAGTACTTTCATATTGAATATGCATAAAAAAAAGGTGAGGCATTAAATATAAAGATTAAATTTGTCCAATTAAAGTCTATATGTCGACTTTATATATATATTAGACAAGAATGCGTCATTCCCATTAACTCTTTAAGCTTTGATGAAGTTTCTCATCTCGCAGTACGCGTGCGACACGTTTGCAGGGGTCGAAACGGAAACATTGCCCCGAAATAGCACTCGCATCCGCGACTCGTCGCGACTTCGACGAAATTGTCGCGTCTCTCTATTCTTGCGCCGAAGCTATATAGTGATCGACCGTGCTATTTCGAGATCGCGTGGAAGAAAGAAAGAGAGAGGAGAACGGAGAGAGCAGAAGGGTGAAATAGCTGGCAGGGAGAAGAGACGCGAGTCGCGAGATCAAGCGATGGTGGTTGGACGGCAAGAAAGGGGCGAATCAGCAGAGTGGCGAGAAAGAGAGAGAGAGAGAGAGAGAGGGTTCTCGCTATCTTTGGAAAAGTCGCGCGAATCTAACGAGAGCGGAGCCACAGGTGTTTTCGCCACGAATACATACACCTCTACCACCCCTCCGCCGCCCCTCGCCCGTCATCCCTTCTGCAATTCACCCCCGTCGCTGGCTTCTCCTTCGCCCCGAGATATCGTCGCTCCGAATTGCATCTCAAAAAATTGTCTCGTATCCGTTAAAAAATTTAGAGACGACAATTAGAGACAAACTTTCCAGAAATAAATACTTTGGTATCGCGGACAATGAGGAGCATTCTGCCGCGACCACCTCGCGTTTGTACGCATTTTTTTCACACACCGAACGATACGATGCATAATGATCCATGCATAATCTTTTCTCGCGGATAACTCGCGATATAAAAGGCGAGCTTGCGTGTGGGCTCGGTTATTAAAACACATGTGTCAGGCCATAAGCCGTAATCGCGCTGGTAACTAGAATTTTACGGCGATTGTATATCATTTTTACTGGCGGGATGGCATAGTGACGCATAGGGAGACGGGCGGGGGTTATAGTAGGCACATTATTAATTGCTAGCGTCAAAAATTTACTATAACGCCGAGACCTGGCGCGGAGCGTAAATCCTTTTTACTTTAGACAATTTTCAACCTGCCGTTGTTACAACTTCGCCGAAAAAAATTGCACAAAAGCAGAAAGCAGATACTTGAAAAAAATTTCTAAAAATTTTGCACGCACTTATAACTGCATGAAAATTAAAATTTTACGGGTAACTTCTCGCGAAAGGGAAGGAAATTAATTTAACAAATGGATTATATTTCCGGCTACGGTTAAATTTAATAGAATATTTAATTTCTATTAGATACAGATACGCGATCACATTTTTTTCTTTTAATCAAATGCATTAGAGTGGATGGTTGATTACATTTTAAGATTTCGCGTCGCGCACGCACGCTTAGATCTCTTTTCGGCTTATCTAAGGATTAATGATTCCGCGAGCGAGGGGATAACAGAGAGGAGGGTTTGAGAGGGGCAGGCGATCATTAATTTCCATAAATCGTAATGCTCCTGGTGGCCCCTCGAGCGACGGCACCGTTACCTGCTTTCCGCTTTGTATCTTTGATCGCGTATTCCGGAAACTGATATTATGTCACACGACGCGATATCGTGTCGAATGCGCGGTATATCGATGCGATATATTGTATATATATATGTATATATATCCATATATATATATATATCGATGAACAGGGAGACATGGACCGAAGGGGGGAGAGGGGTGCGGGAATAGGTATTTTCGAAGCATTCCGTGTATCCGCTCGTCCTAGACGAGCCTAGAGTGACTCTGTGCCGCAGAAGGGTGGCGAACGGAGCGAGGGGAGAACCGGTCGGTAGGGCCGGGGGAGAGGAGAAGGGAGAAAGGGGGGAGACGAAATGCGTACGGCCAAATGCGGGATACTAGCTCGCGATTAATTATTAATAGTATCGAGTGCCCGCTAATAGATATAATGTTATTGCAGCGAGATCAGTCGTGGCTGGAACGGATGGCGGAAACGCCATTGGCCCGGGCAGGATAGTCGAATTCGAGATATTGAGGCAAGAGCCCCCACCTCCTCTCCTCCGTGTCTCCACCCACGCAAAAGAGGATTCCGTATATATAAACATGTATATATATATACATATATATGTACATATATATATATATATATATATGATGATTTATCTAACATTACACGGGGAAATAATTCTCATGTTTTCCTTACAATTTCCTGTGAAATTAATTGCGCATTATAATTTCATGTGCAATCCCGAATTGTGAAAGACAATGGATTTATTCAACGAGGGCTATTTTTGAAATTTTCTACAAAAGTCAAATTCTGTCAAGCGCAAGCTATATTGACTCTTTCCTGCGTTTCTTGCGTCTTCCTGCGAAAGAAATGTCGTAAACCGTGTTAGACGCGTTTGATCGTGTTTCAAGGCTCGCAAATTTAAGACCAGTACTTGTCTAATATACCTATCGCGTAATGAAAAAGACGAAGGAGAGGTTTGGGAAACTAGGGAGACAGGCGAAATTTCATTCGCGCAACGAAATCGGATCCTTAATAACTCATCGATATTTTTTCGCCCGGAGAATCGCTCGGTGAAACGACGTTAAGCCTCATTCACCGCTAAGATACGCTATCAACGGCGAGTCTGGTCTTCGTTCGTTTAGTTTCGCTGAAGGATCTTACCTCCTCGTGGGATTTTCCTCGCCTTCCATAGAAAAGGATATCGCGCTTCGTTCAGTTTAAGAGAGTAACTATGCGCTAAGAGAATCAGCGAGGGCTCAATGATATTATATGTTATTATATAAAACATCGGCAAGAAAATTTCTTTTGAATTATAATTAATATTAGATCAAAAATATGATATCTAAACAATTTAATTTTACAGATCAGTATTATTCCACAATAATTTAATTAGATTTTTTAGATCTTTTCCTAAAATTATTTAAATTTTAGATCTCTCTCTCTCTCTCTTTCTCTCAGAACTTTTCCTTAATTCCGTGAAGTTTTTGTTTAATTATATATTAAATTACGTTATTTTCGAAGATTTTATGTGCTCGTAAAATTATTTTTTCTTCTGGTATAAAAAATATATTCCCCAAAAAATTACTTATCTTCTTCAAGAGCCATTATCTTTCTGGAATTATTCATTTGCTTCAGACTCAAAAGATTTCTTGAAACGCCAAGAGAGATTTTAAATCTCGATTAAACGACGAATAACTACTGACCGACGAAGAGCAATCCTTAAATGTCACGCGTATAAGCTCTTTGAACTTGCCGATCTTTCTCTTTTCTAAAGAACTGTATAAAAATTGTGCCGACTCGTTTGAGTTATAAATTCCGAAGAGCAGACGGCGAGTGTGCATCATCTCCGTTACGAGGCACAAGTGGCGGCTGGCGAGGCGAAGCAGAGAGAGAGCGAGTCGCACGAGACGGGGAAGAAAGGAGAGATGTCGCGGACCGAGAGACAATAAACCGGGGTGGCGTTTTCAGACACGTTTCAACAACATCAGTTCCCAGATAACGCCGGAAAGAATACGCGAGATGTATAGGGTTTTCTACGGTGAAAACTCGTCGACCCGCGATGGATTTGCAATGCCGCGGGGCCGAATTGTTTTTACGTCGTATTAAAAAAAAAAGAGGGAAAAAAGGGGGAAGAGAAAAATCAACGATTTATATCGGGCAATTTCGGTCGCGTAGGGCGGCGCGCACGAAATTATCGGAAAAATATCGGCGCGTTAATAATACACTAATTTCGTAATTGAAAAGCGGTTTTATTTATCGGGCCGGCAGAGTTGCCGGCCGGTCGGTGAAATTTTTCGCGGCCGGTCGACGATTAACGGTCGCGGGATAACGCACGCGGGATGAAATTTTAGAGAACGAAAACGGCGATGGAACGTCCCGCGGATAGAGGCAGCGATAGAAAGAGAAAGAGAGAGATAGATGGGGGGGGGGGGGAGGGGGAGGAAGAGGGTGGGAGAATGGAACGGAATAAAATAGAATTTATGCCATGTAACTGCTTTCAAAGTTTAATTAAGTACTTTAACGCCGCGCGCGCGCTTTTATTTCCATCATATATTATTTTTCATTTTCGCCATTAAAGTAAGTTGCATTTGTCTTATTCTGGTATAAATGTAATGAATATTGTATGGGATTTTTCGTTATATTATTTCAGATCACGCGACAGTTAACACGCGGCGTACTTTCGTAACGTGCATTAACTTGTTTCCTGTTAATTTTATCAGAAACATTTGTCCAAGTTCACGCATAGAGTATCCTGAAAAAGTAATCGAGAACAGCGGGATAAAGGGAAGAGAAGCTCGAAAACGAGCTATTTTGTCGCCTCGGCCAACGTTGCGGCGCTCGCGCGCCGTTACCAGGGTGCAGGTGCAACGGCACGGACGCGGAAGAGGAAGTCGAGTTATTTCGGATATTAAACACGAAATTGTGTGTAGAATAGTCCGGAAAAGCCGCTGCCGAAACCCATCCACATCGCGGAGGCTAAGTCTCTTAAACGGCGCGCAGTTTCGCCAGTTTCGCAGTTTCGCAGCTCTGGCATTCGATTTATCTGGGGTCGATATACTCATCAATGGCGGAAGAATCGCCAGTTTAATCCAATTCTTTTACGTTCTGTGCGATCACTCCCGGGATTATCGATCGATTTAAGGAGAACGACCGCACATGGAGAGATGGAAAACCAGCGCGTTTCTTCGTTTTACGCGACGTTAACGATCAACGCCGCAATTGCCGATGATGAAAAAAGTATATAAGAACATTTTCTTTCAGGAAATGGGGAAATATGAATATTGAAGAGATTCGGATTATATACGATCTGAAAATCACGCACGCATACACGCGCAGGGATTGCAATTCGCTCTTTCATTCGCACGCACGCGATTGAAATGATCTAAAGCGATCTGAACAAAAAATAATATCCATAGTTTCGTTTATTCTATTTTATATAGATTTTTAGTGATCTTTAAGATTATGAATTATTATTGTTGAAAGGACGCAATAAAAGATACAACACAAAAAATTTCATTCTCCTCCCTTGACTTTGAGCTAATACGGACTGTCCGAAAAGACAGGAATGTATCTCGGCGAAACGTAAGGAAGGAAAACTTTCTTCCAAATCGCCTAACTTGCTCAAAGAACCGAAAAGTAATTCATCGAAGTCTGGCCGACCTCCGTATTTTTCGGAAGCGCGTCCCTCGTTTCCATCCCTCTTTGCGCTACCTCTCTCTCTCTCTCTCTCTTTCCTTTCTGAAAGAAAAGCTGGCTGGCGGTATAATGCGGAACACCGGCGGGAATGCGAGAGGGTGGCGGTTGATGGGGGTTAGTCCCAAGGTACTTTCTTTGATGCCGGCTGAGCCGCTTGGAGAGGGTGGCAACTCGGTGGCGCTGCCGAGTTTGGGGCAGGTCGCAACATCAAAGAGCGACACACTTGAGGCCGAGATTTCCACCTCCCTTCCCGCCCCCTCGTTTCCCGCCGTTCTCTCGTCACTCCCTCGGAGATTCACCGATGACCTCCCCCTATTGTCCGCCTTCGACCGAGATCGGCTTCGTTATTTCCTTGCATGCGCCGGAAGCGATACACGTCACGCGCAGAATGGTTGCGTGAAAAAAGCACCCACATTGCGATTGGCGATCAGGGGAAAAAATCAAATTTGCAAAATGCATATTTCATCTCTTTTTTATGCTCTCCGCTCCTTTTTGCAATAATGTAATGTTTCTACATCTATTTACACGATTTATCTCTTCTTTCGCAACGCTTTTCGTCTGAACAATACAACGATATGATCGAATTATTAAAAAATATCGTCAGAGGTACTCGAGATGCGTTCGAGTACGATCGCGACCTAGACGAGGCGCTAATTTTTAACGAGCCGTTCATTTGATGTCGGCTGCTCTTTTCGTTCGCTCGCGGGGCCTCCGGGCCGGTAAATTTTAATCTTCTCCCGGACGAGAGAAAAAGCGGGAAACGCATATTTGTAGTATCAATATGCATCGCTTCCGCCGCGGCACGAGCGAGAGACTGCAGTTACCGCGGATAATTCTAAAGAATAATGTTTTTTTTAATTCCGAGCCGGGGCCGCTCGCGCTCGTCGATGATCGGCGGTCGGGTGTGTCTCTATTTTTTCTGGCCGGCCGGGTGTGCATTAATTTGTAATTGCGCGGCCGTTTTTACGCGCGAAGTCCGCCGATCGGAAAATAATCGGTCCGCGCGCGCGATCCCGATCGGATCGCGCGAATTGCTTTGTTTTGCGTTTTCGACCGGAGATGGATGGACGATAGAGCGGTGCGGCGCGGAGCGAGAGAGAAAGAGACAACATTTATAGAGGGACGGAAAGGAGGGTGAGTGGCGGGAAAAGCGGGCGGACAGGGAGAAGCTTGCTTTTTCGCGGCTTAAAATTAATATGCATGGGTCCGACAGCGAAACGTTTATCTTGCCGGGCTTGATTTCGTTTTGATACGCCGACAAATTGCGGCGCGCGCGTGCCTCCGCAAGCGGGCCGCCGCGCCGCGCCGGTGTAATATTTGCGAAAGCACCGTCTCTCGACCCGCGGGCTGCGAAGTTTGAATAAAAAGCATAAAAACCGGTTGGCGGCGAGGGCGCAACGAGAGGGGGGACGAAAGACGCGGGGGGGAAATTAAGACGTTAGAAAATTAATCGAAAGATACGAATAGACACGCGTAAATTGTCAGGTGTGTTTTTAGACGAGCGGCGATACGGTCGTTGCGAAAACTTATTAACAGCGAGAGAGATATATCGGCGGAAGGGGCGGCGAGAAAATAGTGGAGAATTTTTGCGAATTTTCAGCGTGAGACAATATTCGACATCTGGGGCTCTCCCAGTGTGTGCGGGCGGGGCGGCGATTAAAAATTAATAACGAATATCAACAGCGGCGGGGCCGGTGTGTGGCGCTTCATTACTCGAAATTAAAAATCGTCGTTCGGATCGCGAATAAAAACTGCGGCGGCCGCTTCGGTTCTGTAATTACAAATATCCACATGGCGCCCGGCGGAAAAATCGGTAAACAGACTCGTGATCGATGGCTGCTCTGCCTCCCCTCCCCCTCCCCCACCCCCACGTCCTCCTATCCCCTGCGTGTGCCACCCTTTTTCCCACCGACCGAACCCCTTCTCCCATCGGGTCGGGGTAGTTTTTTACCGCGATGCCGCGAATTACCATTGCAAACGTCCGGTGCCTGTGAAAGTGGAACGTATGGGGTTTCGATATGATTTCCAAAAAAGAGGAAAAGCCGTGGAAAGACAGAGAAAGAGGGCGAAAGGTGAAAAGGGGGTAGGGAGAGGGCTATAAAAGTCCATGGAGCCCTATTAAATTCATGAATCTCGATTTAGATCGATCATCGGTCGTCACCGTTCTGAAATATTTTTTTTTGGCACCCGATACCTTTTTCGCCCTCTCCCTTATCCACAGAAGTATCGACGGTCTGTAGTATCGGGGTACGCCTCTTTGCAGTCTACAATTGATTTTTTGCTATGGAAACGCTGTAAAGCTTACTTAATTGATTCTTGGCGCGCTGTAAGATAATATTAATCTTAGTAATTCGATATTTGAATGACCAAATAATTTCTTTCAAAAGTTTCTCACGGGCGCAAGAATGCCGCAAGAGAATGGCATCAACATTCATTCCTCAAATATTCTCAACGATTTTCTTTAGTATCACTTCCTCAAATACAAGTTGGCGTCGACTCACGATTTGGCTATAATTAATTTAGCGTTTTAGTAGTATCAGTCCTGCTTAGCGTTTCACCATCGTTGATGGCCATCGTTTTCATCGTCGTCGTCGTCGTCGTCGTCGTCGCCGCCGCCGTCGTCGTCAGCGACACCGAAGCGGCGCGACATTAAAAGCGACGGCTGGGCGCGAAAATAATTGCATTTCATAATTGGCTAAAATATCAGAAATGAAAATTAGTTTATCGAGCGTCGCGTTAATAATTTCGCTTAATCGAAGCGACCGACGCCGGCGTCGGGGCGCGCGGATGGTATTCACGGCGCCTGCAACGCGGCGGATCAGGTGTACCAGAATAAATCGCCCCCACGAATCCGCGACGCGTCCATCGCGACGCCGCTCTTGCCCCCCTGCTCGTGCGTCCCCCCTTCCTTCTCTCGCGTCAAGGGATGAATATTTTTTTATCCGGCTCTTTCACATCGCCCGTTCCCCCACCGCCGCGCCGTTCGAAAAAAATGGTTTAAGCAGCCAGGATGTATCCGCCGATAATGCATTCGAAAACGCTCGATATTTCTCTCGCGTATTCGTCGGGCGTATCTATTAAGAAAAGTCCGTCCGTCAAAATTATATATAGGGTTTCGCGCTGGCTGTTTCCTGCCGGCTGCGGATTTTTTCATGAGCCCCGCGATTGCCGCCGGCAAAAAAATGGAATGAAAAGCTGTATAAATGCTAATCGACGATCGCGATTGTATAATTTCCGAGATTGAGTTCTGTATTAATTACAAATTTTTCATTTTTACCGCCGCATTGAACCTACTTCTGTTAAGTTATAAATTATTCGTTCGATAATATTTTGTTTCTCGATTATTTCCCCAGTGCCTTTTAACATAAATAATTGACAACGACCACATCTAATTAGGGATATCAGTAAATTCCCGTTAAGAGAAGCCCGGACTCCAGACTTGTCGGGCAATCAACGGCGCGGCGGCGCGATTGCGTCATAACGGCGAGACACCCTATATAGGGACTGTCACACGCCGGGATAATTTAGCCGGGTGTCGGAAAAAAAATGGGGATATTTTTGGCCCGTCGAACTGTCACGTCGAGGAGAAAAAGGAGGGAATAAAAAAAGGTGTAATTGCGTTCTTGCGCCGCGCCGCTCGTGAGCTCGTTCACACGTGTCATCGCTCCGCGCCGCTTCCGCTTTTAATCACGATTATCAATTTCGGCGCGGAAAATAGCGGCCGTTTAATTGGCGGATGACACGCTTACCGATGCGGTAATTTAATGCCCCCGGCCCCCGCGGCCCCCCTGGTCGGCCGTTGACGCTGGCGCGGCGTGCTGCGCCCGCTCTGCGCCCTGCGATCTCTCTCGCCACTGCTGATTCCGCAGCTCGATTCGCGGCATGATCAAAGTTTCACGCACGGTCGCCGCTCCGTCCAAGCAGATCGGCCTGGTTTAATGAGTTTGTTTGCCGATAATTACCGATCCGCGCATCCGTGATCCGTCAAAGCGGCACTCTGGCGATTTTCACCGCGGCAAAATTGATCGTCTCAAGGAGGGGCGCGGGCGCTCGCCCGGAGCAAAGCGTGTCTCTTGACGAACGTCTCTTCTCCATCCTCCACCCACTGCAACCGGCTCAACTCCGATATCCGTTTTCTTTTTTTCGGCCCAATCGAAATTAAGTACATATCCGAAATACGTTCCCCGTAACGGTTCATGAAAAATCCTGCGCGTACCGTACACCTAGGACTATAATCCAAGCTCATACCGGGGGTATGATTTAGTAAGTCACAAGGAATAGCTAATCGGAATTAGTTAACGAATTTCTCAGTTGCGCGCACAATTTCCGCGTCCCTTCGCTCCGTTAATTATCCAGCGCGAAAAAAGAAATCGGCGATCCGCGCGCGCGCGCGATTAAGCGAAATCGATAATACATGCGCGGCCGAAAAGAAGCGGCGCCGAATTTTCTTCGGAGATTTATGGCTCTCTCTCGCCAGGTATTATATACTTACTGGCAGTATATCATTTCATGCGGGTTTTACGAATACAATGGGGGGAGTCTTCTCTCTCTTTCTGTCTGTCTCTCTCTCTCTCCCCCTTCATTATTTTTAATTAAATTGAAAATTAAATCGCGGGCGCGCGCGCGCGCGTGCGTGCCCGCGCTCACTCGCTCGCTCGCTCGGCGGCGATATTTCGCCGAATATGTAATTTATATTTATGCATCGGCGATTCATTTGCGCGATTTAAGTTCGACGGCTTTTTTTTTATTCGGCCGTTTTAATTATTCAAATACCGCGTGAGTTTTATACGCGATCGAAGGATTTGCAATATGAATGCGGTAAATAAATTAACTTTTATTAATGAAAATCAGAAATCCCGCGGCTCCATAAAACGGCGAAAACAACGCGCGTGTTCCGCGGCATTCTCGAAAAGCGAAATAAAAGCGGTAAAAATGTTGCGAGCCAATTCTTTCCCTCTCTTTTTTTTCTGTAATTAACGCACCCGCTACCACGAGATTATCGTTCCGCAAACCAAATGTTTAATCAACGCTATAAGGTATATTGTAATATCGAATACACGGTGCTGCCTCCGGAAAGTTTATCGTGTTCCTTGATTTTTGTCGCATTGCTTTATATTTAGAGACGCGCGCGGTGGAAACCGCTAAATATACACGCATACCACAGCGGTTTCAAGGTATTTCAAGATATTACAAGATTATTGCGCGATATTTTTGTTTGTTAAACGCAAGAACCCCCGTGTAAAAAAAAATCGACGTGGTCGAATTAATTTAATTGTGTCAGTCGCAACCGCCAAAAATGTCCGCACACATCTGTATATTATGTAAATTTATATTTCATTAGAAAGGTATTGATTCGCGGATGAATATTAATCGCGGCCCTCCCCTGCATTCTCCTCTCCCCCTCCCCCCCCACGCCCTGCGTCCCCGTCGAAAAAGATATCACAATAAGTGTGGGATCAATATTTGTTATATGTGCAGACACGGGGGATGAATAAAAAATCGCGTTAGTCATACGGTGATTGTGTCACGGGCTCTGACACGCCACCCTCCTAATATAATCCGCGACCGAATAAAAGTCATTTTACATGTCTTTTTTAAATTCATAACTGAAGCTTTTACCGTCTGCATTTTTTCAGGAGTAATTTTTTCAGGAGTGAAGTATTTACTTCGAAATAAATTATTATCGATATTGGCTGCGCGCTGCAACATAGGTTACCCAGTGAATAGGTGCAAATAGTGGATAAAGTTAAATTACAGGAAATAAAAAAGGATTAATATCTCTAAATCGTGTTATCGACCACGTCGATCTTCATTCCCCGGGCTAATATTAATATTTTAAATTAATGGATTTAATGTATCTATTAATATATTTAACGCGACCTTTGGGGAGTTTTTATTCAAGCCAATCGGGGTAATTGCGATAATGGAGTAAATATGACACTGCAATATTTTTCCAATGACATTATTAATAGTCATTACCTTCTAATAATTTTATGCCGATAATTTTATGCCGCGCGTTAAAACGAACAGTCATTATTTTTAACGATTATAATAATGATTATTAATTTCATCATTGACAAATACCGCGGTTAACCGATCAATTTTCTCAACTATCTCAAACGATCCTAATATATCACGTCATTAAAATCCGCCTCTCTAGAACAAGATCTCGCAAAGCTGCGGTTCGTAAACAAAACACGCGATTATTGGTATAGACATAGTTAATCCCCTTCTATCCCGTGCGACAAGAACACGCTCGGTGTTCGAAGAATCGGAGAGAGAACCAAGAATGGAGGGGTCGGACGCGAGAAAAGAGCGAGTCGAGAGTTAGGCGAGAAGAAGGCGTGAAGGCGATCGCGCGACGAGGAGGCATTTTTAACGAGGCTCGCTCGAGAAAATCGTTAGTTATTCAATCGTTCGGGTAGGCAGGGCGGTAACGAGCGGATTGATTAAGCCTAAGCGCGAGCTCCAGCCCCAATCCGAGCCCGGGGAGGGGAGGGAGGTGATCCTTATTTCCCTCGGCCGCTTTTTTCCGTTTCTCGCGGCAATTAAACCGCGCATCGAAAGCCATTAGGGGTGCGACCCCCGCCGACGCGCGATCGCTTTCGCCGAGGGTGTATGAAAATCGCACATCCTTGATTGAATATAAGAAAAATTGAAAGCTACTCCGCGTTAACGATTTTATCAACCGTTATTACGCTTGTGATAAAACGTTCGATGACATTTCCTGCAAAGTCCGTTTAACATACGAGCCTGCATAAAACTTCCCTTAAAATACTAAGAGTTATTGCTTCTCACAGAATGCACGGGAAGGTTGAGAAACGCTAGTGGAATTATACCGATACGAATAAAATTAGAGACTTCAATATTAATTTTTGGTCTCTCGTTTTTTTTTTGGCTCGACGGATGGTCTCGCCTTTAAATAACGGGTGGAGAAATATCTACTTTTGTACCTGTTCGAGATGTTGAGGGTTTCTTTTTCGTCTCCCTAAAATCTCCCCCGGCTGCGTTTGCAGACAACGTCTAGACTGCGGACACCGAACGAGTTTCTTATTTAAACAAATATCGCAGAGACACGAAGTACCGCAGTCTCGCAAGAAAAGAGGCGTGTATTTTCAGGGTGTAACGTAGCTGCTTTTGAGATTCTTGACTAAGAGATATTTTCAAGTAAGCGCTTTTTTTGACGCGATGATCCTTATGGAATGTTTTCGTGGCTCAGGGAATCCAGGAAACTATTTCTAGATTAAACCAGATATATAAATATACAATTGTAAATAATTATGCGCTCGGTACGTTGAGATCATATGATAATATCGTGCAATATTAAACACGCTAGTGCGATCATTATTCGATCGTATTGAGCTATAAATATTGGAAAATCACCTTTATAAATTTAGACCCTTAATTGCGATAGCGACAAGTAAATCACCGCTTACAATATTATAATAATAACGTTTTACGACGAGGCGGGCCGAGTCGTAAAATTACGCTGAAATTATGCTAATCCGGCGTATTCGCCGCGTAAACTGCAATCGCGTCTCTCCTCGCGCGCGCACGAGCGCGCGCGCGGAAACCCGCGGATTAATACCTTAATTTCGGGGAACTCGCCTCCGCGTCCCCCTCGCAGTCGATGATGAATACACAATACTGTCTCGAGCCGGGACGAAATAAATTCCGGAAGGATATGGACAGCGTGACAAAAATTCGAGAACCGGGCGCAATTCGTTCGTTCGCTCGCTCGCTCGCTCTCCCGCCTCGGCGAGCGAGCGGGCGTGCGAGTGAGCCGGCAGCACGCGAGAGCGCAAATAACGGTCAGTATTTTGCAGTAATATTTCACCGGAGCAGTTGGTATTAATTCGTAATATGTTACCGGCAAACTATACGAAAGCCCCCACACGTACCCAACGCGCCCCGACCGCCCCCCTCCTCGCGCCGTCTACCCCCCCGGACGGGCGTCGTCCCGCGAACCACCCTAATATATGGTCCGGTATTATTGCAATGCAATGGACAGAATACTGTCAAAATTTATCGGCAGCCGTTTTTCATGCGCCGCGTCAAATGAGCCGAGCGATTAAAGCGCGCGAATTAGCCCCGAAATTTTCGGGGCCGCTGTTGTTGCTGCTGCGTCGCGAAATAAACGCGCGCGCACGTGTGCGCAACGTGCGCACATTGTGACGACTGGCTGCCCCACCGACGAGTCTCCTCGTTTCTCTAACTTTTTCTTGGTCTCTCGTCTTGACTCGATGCATAAACAACGTTGGCGCTGAAGCTTGGCGCAATGGTATTAAATAGTAATTTATTGATGGATTTCATCACGCTAGGAAATGTTAAATCTTCTAACAATGAGCCTAGCAATTTCATTATCTCCATTCGTACATGTGTGTGGACGTGTGTGTAATATTCGTATTGTTTAATATTTAGTGCAATTTCTATTTATGCACCCTTAAGCTTCCCACCAGTTGTTGATTCTCACAAAGAAAAGATCAAAGCCATCTCTGTGGCTCGCACCCGTAATGAAACCGAGGAATATCCGTCCAATATGGAATCCAGATACGTAACATGGGTTATATGACAATCACGCATGAGAGGTCGAAATTAACGCCTGTATTCGTAGCGCGTTTAGCTATAACGGCTGGCAACGATTCCATTATTACTGTTAAAATTATCGCGCGCGGGATTCCCATCCCCCCGTTTATCCATTCCGGTCAACGCAACGCGGCGCATTAAGACGCGCTCGCGGTAAATCAGCAAGCGGGGGGCGAAAGCCTCCTGAATTTCCGCGCGTCAGAAATGCGCAATTTTGCGCGAACGTCAGGCGTGAGAGATATGCAAGGAGCGTGGAGAGAGAGAGAGAGAGAGAGAGAGAGAGCGGCCGACGCGACGCGCGCGTGCAACGTATAAACAATATTCAGAACATTAAACAGCTAAATCCGCTATTACGCGACGCGTCGCGCCGGTGAAACGCCCGATAATTCACGCGCGCTAAACAGTGTATAAAGAATAACAAATTAATTTGTTATGCCCGCGCCGCGTGGCGATGCGACGCTCGCGAATTTGCCCGGCGGACGCCACCACGCTCTTCGCACGATTTATATAAATTCCAGCGGTCGTGTACGGTATAATGCAAATAATCGTAACACGTTATACACCGAGCCGCCGGACGGACGACAAGGAAAAAAATAACATGTCAATTTAGACGGCGGGATAAATATTGCAACCGTGCAAATTCGAGTTCGATTTTTACTCCTTTACTTTTTGATGACCGATTCTATAGAATCGGCTGCACAATATGTAATAGAGTTTCACACAGCTCTGCCGCCTCATTTTTTTCATTCATTTCGCTGTTCCAATACAACTTTTTATTAGCGCGAATTTCATTGGCGGCTCATGTCCGGTGCCCCGGAATTGTATTCTCCGATATCGCGAATCTTCGCGATTAACTTCTTAAAGTTCTGTTAAAGCGAAGTTCGCTCGGAATTTACTTGACAAATGCATGTATTATTGATTGGAGGAAAGAGAGACGGATTCGTTCGGGCTTTGAACATGTTTCGCGCGAGCTATCGTCAAAATGTGCGAAAAATGTCTCATTTCAATTTCGACAGATCTCCGTGCCTCCGCATTCGTTCGAGATACCCTTCGACAGTCGATTTACAATTGCAGAGGATCGCGCAAATTTACAATGACGCGACGCCCGTCCACGTCTCGTGGACCACCTTTTCTCCCCGCGCTCTCCCTCCTCCCCTCACGCCGCCACCCAAGACACCGGGCTAACAGGAAAATAATACCCTGTTGATTGGCAATTTAGTCTGAGATTGCAGCAGCAAGAAGCTCCTCGGCGGCGAAAGGACGAATCAAGGTGGAGAGGTGGCGGACGAGCGGGATGACCGCGATCAAGCCTGCATCTTCCTTCGATTTTTCGCCAACTTTCTGTCCATCGTCTCTCGACTAAAACTTCCTTTCTCTATCTTTATTAGCTTCTTATGATATTATAATATATTTTTCCTCTCATCGTTAATAACATTGCGTTATTTTACAATTTTGTAATCTGATATTTACGATTATTAATTATTGATAAGATTATTTTAAAAGTTAGGTATATAAATGGAAGATTACTTGCAATAATGTAAATAATAAAATTGCTGATTGTGAGTCTTAAAATGAGTTAATATTGAGCTATAATTTGACACTATTATGTCAACCTAAAATCTGTATTATTTCTGTAATCCAGCAAATTCTGTCAAAATTAAGAAAAGGAATCTTTTGCAAATGTTTTTAGAGATAATAGAAATCCGATTATAGAGAGCCACTAGATCTCTTGAGAAAGCTCGACTACATGAGAATCCAAGGAATATATCAGTTCGCATGTCTTTTTCGTCTGACAGTATTTTTTACCCGCGAAGAGTAGCGGCAGGACAGGGTGCGAGCCGGCTCAACCCCTGCCCTGAGTGGTCTACAGAAGTCAGCGCAGCGTGATCTAGGGTCGGTTTTTCAACCAGCCGCCCTTATATACTAATTATCATCATCGTGGCGCAGTCTCTTGATGCAAACGCCTGAACGCACCTGAACCCCCCCTGAAACGACTCCGGATGAGACGAAAGAGAGAGAGACAGCGCGGAAGGAAGGGAGGGAGAGTGGCAGGAAGGGCGATGACTCGCGCGTTTTGTGCAAAAACGCGCAGACGTCCGTCTTCGGAGACAACTCTCGGTTCGCTGCCTCTAGCGCGACCACCCCTTCGACTCGTCTGACACCCGACGACGGAGGAGAGAAGGGAGTTTGCCGTCCCTTGCCCCTACACCGCTCTTTCCCTCGACCCTTTCGCGCCGAAGCGGGTTAAGAGGGCCAGCAGTCAAGGGCCGTGTCGTGCTAAAAGGCACGCTAAAGAGGATGCCACCGGATGCTAATTGTGCCGTTCGTGAACGACTCGCTTTGTCCGCCATAGACCATCAAGAGCGACCGAGGGATGATTCTTCGAGAGCAGCCGCGCGATTTGTCGAAACTATTGTGTCACGCGATGCGTTCGATCTTGATAGATTCATTCCCAATAGGTGTTGAAATTAGAATTTATGTGACTTTGCACTTTGAGAATTCGAATATAAACGAGCAGAAAATATAAAATCGATTCTTTTACACGTATAAATCAGAAAACTAATTATCTTTTTCATTATCAAAACGATTATTAAGCTACTTTCATAATACAAAAGGAAGAGATATGTTTTTGTACCTATTAAAACGGTCAATTTAGATCTTGAAGGTAGAACAAATGGACAAAAAAAATATTAATTTATTTTTATAGATAAATCAGAAAAAAATATTAATTGCTTTTTTAAAAAATAAATATCGTACAAAAATTAAAAATGGAATTTGAGGCACGGTGATCACGTTTAGAGATGCGCTGAGGGACACGAAGCAATATAAAGGGTGGGACGCGAGGGCCAAATGGCGCGTTCTAAATTACAGCCAATATTAAGATCTCGCGATTGCGCGAAATGGTATGCAAAGCAATTCCGGTGGCCGTAACGCGCGTGTGTGTGTTACGGTGTACGTGTGCACCTCCGGTTTTTAACGTACACCGGCCCTCGAAGCTACCATAAATTTCCAACGGAGCCTTCGAAAGGGTCTCCGCCACGCGCCAGAAACGGAGAATTACGTTGTTCCCCCTCACGCAGACGGCACGTTTCCTTATTACAATCCCATTGCCCTAACCCAACCAACGTCTTTTACCACCTTTCCGCTAGATGCACGGCTCTTGGCGCTGGAATCGCCAGTTGCTAATTTTTCTACCAATGATCTGAGAGTTGAGAAACGAAAGCTCCTCAGTTGAGAATTTAAAACTAAGAATTAAAATTCGGAGTTCGAAGACGAAGATTGAGAACTGAGAGAGTCGAGAGTTCCGTATAAATTTTTCATATTCGCGTTATAGCGTTTAAATTTTAAATAATACAAGTGCTTTCAGAGAATCGTTGTATAAACAAATTGCGTTGCTCTCTCTCTTTCTTTTCGCAAGCAGCGCATTGTTGACGTAGAACGTTAAACATGCATCGCGTATCGGAAGCGATGCACATCGCGTCGCTCGTTGCTCGTCGTCTCGTTCTTTCCGTCGCGGCGAAATCGCGGCGAGAAGTCGCCAGACAAAACCCGACGTCTGCGTATTGTTCGGTCGGTCGCATTCAATGGCGCGTGCACAATGCGTATGCACGAACGGCGAAGAGTGCATCCCGATGCCATCCACCATGCGGAACACTGGCCTCGCGTACGCAACGAGTCGTGTTCTCTCTCGTTCTCTCGCTTTCTCTATTTCCCTTTCTCGTTCGTTTCGCTATCTATTCTCGAAGAGACCGCCGCCATCACCCCGACTCATTCTCAACCCTTTCGTCCGCTTCCCTTCGCGAGCAAGAGGTTGCGAAACGGCGCGGGGCGCAGCTGTGCATCGCCGATAGAGATGTATCGGTTCCATTACAAGTTGTTAATGAGACAGATCTGCCTCTCTGCCTCCCGATGCCTCTATCGGCCACCATTGTCGTGTACGGTCATTGTCTCTACCGCGGATAATAATATTTGGGAAGAAAAGTGGAGCAGGGGAGGTCCGTTTCCGATCGAGATTGTTCTCCGGCAAGCGGGGATCTTATGTCTAATTAATTATAGGCTAATCTGGGATCGCAATGGAAGAACCATGAACTTTCACGCGGGCGATTATAACCACGAGGTGCAAATACGTCTCTTGCGATCGAGACGGAAAATGAATGAACTTTCTGCTGCGAATAGTTGAATCTCAAAACAATTGTCTCAAAGGCAACAAAAATCAAGACATATCGTCTTAAAGACCATGATGTCTTTAAGATGTCTTTATGACAGTTCTATAGTTTCTTAGACGACTTCGAATCGTAATGTCCTCTGGGAAATATATAACGCCTATATAAAGGTAGTATTAATTTCTTTCTCGCAATTATACGACATGTTTCAGAATTCCATTAACGTGATACGTAATATCGATATCTCCCGCAGCTTAAAGTTCGTGAAACAGCAATTTCCAAAAAACATTATAATTTTTCTCGTTCGCTTTGTCTTTTTCCCCACGCGCAAAAAAGCGGTTTTTCTCGCGCTTTCGGCGATGTAACGGTCGAAAGATAACGGGACCGATCGGTATCGATACGGGTCGCGTATTTCCACGTCGATTCCGTTCTTTGTTATTTCGTGTCGACGCACGCGGGACCAGCCCTCCATATTTTTATCCTCTTTTTCTCCTCCCTTCCTCTCTTTCTCTCCCACCTTCGGCGCCGTATTTCATCGTTTCGCGGGCGTTGTGCCCGCTAAAACGGCCGGATTATAAGCGGCCGATAAACTCTTTTATTTTATTCGCGCCCGCCCCCCTTTCTCGCCTGTTCCCGAAAATCGAGCGTCGTTATTCCCGTCCGCACTCGTTTTTTTTCTTTCCCTTTCTCGTCCACTCCCCCCCCCCCCTCGCCGTTCGTTTGCGTTTTATTTATTCCATCGCAGCGCAGTTTCGGTCGCGGTCATATCGTCGTTAATTGACCACCTTCTCGATACAGGAAAAAGGAACAACTATGAAAATACAAGGCGCTTCTCGCTTCTATCATCGAAATAGAGACGCTCAGGACAGAATTTGGTCGACGCATCGTTGCAGCAATAAATAAATTCACGTGCGCTGCACGAGGCCGTTTTAGGCAACTCTGGAGCCGCGTACTTTTTCGAAAAGCATTAAAATTTTGCTTTATCGTACATTAATCAGGCGCGAGATAGCCAGCGACAACGAGACGAAGCCAAAGACGTGCGTCGAAAATCTTCTTCGTTGGCTCTCGACTTATTTCCCGTCGCAAAAAGCCAGACACGAATAATTGAACGAACCGATCAATATCGATAGTTTCAGCGAACGAGTCCATTGCGGATTGTTAAGACGTGCGCTTTGGCTTAGCGCGCAGAAATAACCACGCGATTTTTTTCCCGCCGCGGCGACTGGATCGCGCGTCGTTCTTATTAATTGCGGCTTGTCTTTCCCGTAAATCTCTCGATCCTGCGGCTATTCCGCGGTATACTGAGCCCAAATGGGGTTTATATCCGGCGGAATGGGATAGAGGTGAGATTAACGGGCATGTCGACGCTACATCGCAATGCCAAATTTACTGTCGCTCAGTTCTTGTTACCAGGAAACACCCGTTAAGCGTCGCGGCGCGTCCGAAACCTACATCAGAGAAAGAAAGAAAGAGAGAGAGAGAGAGAGAGAGAGAGAGAGAGAGAGAGAGAGAGAGAGAGAGAGAGAGAGAGAGAGAGAGAGAGAGAGAGAGAGAGAGAGAGAGAGAGATTGTATCGTTAGTTAAACATCGTTTTGCAAAAGATCAAATTTGCAACAGCGATTAAAAAATTCTCCGCGAAAACATGCCGAATAATATTAAACAGATGATTCTAATATATCACTGTATTTTACTATTTATTTCCATATCGATATGTTTATAAGAATTTGCCTGGTTCTAAGCTACTGCTTCCCGATTTATATTATAGTAATCTGTGCTTCGCGCGAGGGGACGTAGAAAGATAACGGAAGGTAACGCATGACGTTACGAGTCAAGCTGACTGCGAACCGGCCCTACGTGTCCCTGATATCAGCAACGTAACTGCGAAATGACACTGTATTACACAGGTGGTGTCGGTTAAAACGCCAAACTGTTTTACCGCGACGACAACGTGCCAACGATTAACCCGGTGTGCACGTTGCACGTCCCTCTCTCCCTCTCTTCCTCTCTCTCTTTCCCTCTTTCCGCACGCGCGTGCATGCGTACGTGCGTGCTTGCGTGCATGCGTGCGTGCGTGCGTGCTTGCGCGCATGCATGCGTGCGTGTGCGACCTTTGCCGCCTAGCCGATATAAACATAGAACGCATGCATCGCTGCTGGTGCACGATGGTGCGGCGACGCGATCCTTCTCGCACCCTCTGTCATCCCTCGTCGGGTTCTCTCGCTCTCTCTCGCTCTCCGCGCAACCCCCTCATTTCCGAGCGACGCGAAGCGTGTTGCTGTCGCCCCAACCCCCGCACGTTTTCTCTCTTCTCGCCTCCTCTCTCTCTCTCTCTCTCTCTCTCTCTCTCTCTCTCTCTCTCGGCCACGTTTTCACTCTTTCCCACCCACCGCGCAGACCTCCCTTCCCATACTCCCGACACCCGATACCCGACACCCGATACCTAATTATGTTAAACGCTTCCGGATTTTGCGGCCGGATTATGCGGCCTCATGCCCTCGCACTCTCTTTCGCTCTCTCCGCGCTGCTTTCTCCCCGTCTCTTTCGCTCTTGCACGCGTGTTGTTTCGACTGTCGCGTCGATCTCTCGCTCTCTCGTGCGCGCAGAGAAAGGATTTGTAACGGTTTATATTATAAATGACGAGCGTTTATCACAAGAGAGCAATTACACGAGTCGCCTTAGACCGTAACAAGATAAAGATATTTTTAGAAAAGAGAATATATTTATATTACGAGAATGTGAAAAATTCTCTGAAGAAAAATGTATTTTCTTTTCTGAGATAAGCCTATTCTAAAAATATTGTTAACAAAAAATGTCTCGATACTCTATATGTATCTTTATAAAAAAAAATAACATTTTACTGATTAAAAACATTGTCATTAGTTGTAATTAAGATAAGAACATCGAGGAGAGAGAGACAAATTGATTTAAAATAACCAAGTTTGTTAGGTCAGATTTCTTCGTCTTTTTTGAAGATATAAATTTTTATCGATGACTTCTGACTCTCGTGCGCGTGCAAACGCAACTTACGAGAATTTATTGCTCGCGATTAGTCAGTTAGAGAGGATAGATCTGTTCGTTTACGGCGTCGGGAAGAGGAAAAAAAAAAACGAAAACGTTTCGAAAGTGCATCCAGCCGGCGCGAATCGGCCGGAAGGACCGAGAGTTTGTCGGAAAGAATGGGGAAAAAGAGAGTACGGACCGCGAGAGAGCGTTCCAATTTCTGGGCAATCGCCGGCCAATTTCGGCGCGTGCCAAATCCACCCCTGTTCGGCAGCGGTCCGCGGCCTCCACCCCTCGGCGACCACCCTCCTCGCGCTCGACCGCCGAAACCGATGTTGCGCGGGATCGCGCGATTTTGCACCCCCTCCCCCCTCCTCTCTTTCGTGTCGCATCTTTCTGCACGCGTGCAGAATCCCACTCGCTCGCTCTCGCTTCCCTACGCCGCGCGCTCGTCCGTTCTATATCAACCCCCGGGCGCGATGGAGGGTTTGTGTACGCGCAGCCGGCGAAAAACCGCCGGCGATGATTGCGGTTTACGGCCGCGAAAAACCATCGATCGGGCGACGTAATAGCGATTTCGAGTTTATCAAGAAATAGTGTAATCGCGGAGAAAAAAAAACAGTCAGGAATGAGCCGTCATTATGTGGAAACGATACAAAAATATGTTAATACAAATAAACAACAATACAACAATGACAAGGGGATAAACTATCGCGATTTTTGGAAATTGCAGCGGTATTAATTTCACGAGTTTCATTAGAATATGTGACGATTCGATATACGCGGCCATATTATGGAAGGATGCTTGAATGACGTAAATTGCTGCGTTCATTACGAGGAGCATTTCATCTGTGCGAAAATAATTGGCGAATAAAATGACCGACGAGAGATTTCCCGTGCGATTTCGTCTTGAATATTTGTCGGCGTTCAAATTGGATTAAAGAAGCTCGGGAGGTCGGCTAACCGAAATCGGCGCTTGTAATGAATCTCGGATTACTATCGAGTGTGCATAATTTCCTGCCGTGATTATTATCGCGTTGCCCTAATGCTACATTGTATTAAATTTCAGCGTTGGTAACCAGAGATTTCTGCGTCCAATATTATTATTATTATAATTCTCTCTATTGTTGCGGACAACTTCCCCTATTATTTCTTATCTCCGTATCGTATCAGCGACCTTCTTCAGAAATTTATTAAACCCGCTTAACGCGCGCTCGGGGTGAAAACATGTTATTACCGCGACACTTTGTATTATTGTCCGATGAGCTTTGACAAAATTTTAATTGGAATCTTATGTTATTAAAAATGCACAACGTTGATACAGAGAGTAATATCTAATCAATTTTTGCGTGGGCAAACGAGTTCGGTCCTTTTTTCGGAATGTCGAGATATACGGTGACGTCGTAAAAGCAGATCGTAATTATGCTCGATGTTCCAAAACACGACGTTCGTATTATCAAACAAACGTGAATAGTGTGTTTGATAATACCGCGAGCGGCAGAGACTCGATAATATCAACGCGAGCAGAAGGGGTTTCTGCAGAATTGTGTTAACGGGCTCGAAGAATTAGACCCTACACCTGCACGCCCGGCCATCTTGCCCGTGCGTTCCTCCCCTACCGCAATAATAATTGCAATCCGCGCACCTGCCGATTCGCCGTTTGCGTAGCGTGGAAAAGAAATCCGTGAAGCGAATTACGAGACCTCGGCCAATCGGTGGCTCGTGTGCACCTTCTTATCCGTTCCTTCGTTACTCGCCAATCGCCGAGCGGGGAAAATCGGCATAGCTCGATTTATCACACCTGGCCGTGCCGCGATACGAGATTTACGCAACGCGCATTATCTTTACGAGCCGCGCGAAAATAACGTCATCTAGAGTGCCGGGAACTCAATAGCGTTTCGTTTTGTTTCACTTCGGTGAAATCGGACAAACACAGTGTGATCCGAGAAATCTTCCGGGAACACGCAAGGTTGGGCAAACGTGTTGTTATCTGTTACACGCCATATAAAATACACTATAAATAAGATAAACGAACGACGTTAATAAATACAGGAAAATGGATCAACGTGTGCATTTAAGATAACACTCTCTTTATTATCTTTTTAACTTTAATAGTCTCGAATGTTCATACGTCTAAGACACTTTGTTCGCCGCTCGTGCGTCGTGAGGTACGCGTTTCTTTTCACGCCATCCCTTTGCGAGGGCGTTGCTTAATAATTTTTTACTCGTTGGGTACAGCTCGACACTTAACATCATGACGCGAGGTTGTAAAAACGCGTCTGGAGTGGGCTGCCCTTGCCGAAGTGTCTGCGAATAATTAACGTTTGTTTTACAACCTCGCAGGCTTTCACGAGCGGCGGCCCCTCCGCCCCGACGACAAGTCATTAGAAATTAGGACGCTATCAATCGATACTTCGAAATTGAAGGCCGAGAATATATCAGACCGGGATCGTTCGCGACCCACACAATCGCAGATTTCCGAATCCGGATATCCGCGACAGTCGCGCAAGATCTGCATATCGCTCGCATTCAAGTTTTATCTTATCTCACGCAAAACTCACGTATCACGCAACGTTATCAGCGAGATCAAATATCGTATATCGATATGTATAGCCGTGTGAATTCGAGGTGTGGACATAAACTCAAAAAAATTCGAAGATTCGGAGAAGTTTTGGACACTCCGGGTGTCGAAATCGCCTCGCTGACGAGCGGACGTTCCCGCTCGTCGATGATATCCTTCCTCGAACTCGCTCCAATTGTCGTCAGCCGTTCAACAAGGCGTAAACGTTGGCGCAACACGTGTACCCCGTCGTCGCCGCGCGTTAATTGCCCGATAAAAATCACAACACGCCAGGCAGCGGCGCGGCGGCGCCGAGCAAAGTGGCGACACACAGCGACCGGGTCGCGTGGTCGTAAAGATTAAAAATGCCACGCGTCCGCCGAGGATCGCGTTAATCGCCGGTTAATTCGTTAATTACGAAGCCACGCACGTTGCCGCCGGCATGCAACAATGTTTCGGAAAAGACGTCGCGAGCGATAAGCTACACTCGGTTGCTTACCCTTCGTTCCGAGTCTCTCCGTTCACTTTTAGAGGAAGATATCGATGATAACTTATCGCAAAACGCCATTTAAATAATCATCTCTAAGAGTGTAAACGTATGTAATAGTTTTTTTTTGTAAAAAAAATGGCGAGAGACTGTTCTTCTAAATCGACGGGAAATGGATATCGCGACTTTTGGCATTTTTATAATATCGATATTAAAGCGTCCTCGTAATCTCGACAACGTGGACGGATAGGGGGAGGTTGCGAAAGTGGCATTTGAATCGTCTGATTAAATAAATCGCTCGCAATATCGAGGTCTTGTAATTCTGAGAATTGTCGATCCGTCTAAGTGCAAACAGCAGAAATCGAGAGATATCTGGAAATCGCGTTGTATTTTTTATTATCATTTCGATATCCATCCGCGGGGAAACAGCGCTTATTCATTTCAGCATGCTTAAACACGCTATTTTTTTAACGCGGTTTTCATTAGCGGTATTTTTCCAGCGTCGCGGATCATTGGTATCGGCGACAATTTATTTGTCTATCTTGAGATATGATGAGTATAACTTACATACAGAGATTGCGCCGCGCGCGAGATTGTCTGTGTGTGTGTTATTCGCGACAATATATAAACATTATTTAAAAGGATCCCCTGGAGGATTTCACCTCGGGGTAAAGTAGAACAGGATACAATTTATTATATCTCGGATACTCATCAATTATCTGTTATTCCGCGCTGCTATTTATTATCAATGAAACTAAATAACTTCGAGTTTTTTGTCTCTGTTTTGTCTCACAAAAATTATTTATGTATTAATAAACTTATTCAGAGGAACGCTCCCTGGAGATAATCGGTCGTGAATTTAAAGTCCGCATCGCGCCTCTCGATTATTTCGTCAGCTGGTCTCGGCCCACGCGATTGAGAATTATCCCTTTGACTCAAGGTAAGATCCGTCCGGTAACCCTCTTAACCCCCTTTCGTTCGCCGAAAAGTGCACCGCTCGAGGGTAAACGGCCGAAGTTCACGGACTTCCCTTCGGCCCCTCGCGCTCGCGGGGCTGTCGGGGGGGGGGGGGAGGGATAAAGGGTCGAGGGTGGCGGCAGCTGGGGTGGTTTTACGACGAGCGAAACGCACATCCCCCTCGCCGGTCCGCGTCCTTCCGTGCCGCTACGCGCGACGTAAACTTTACGGTGTTTATGAATATTTATATTAATCTACATTTTACGGCGGCGTCCGCAGCCACGCAGCGACGGAGGGACGGGCTTGGTTAGAAAAAAAAAAGGAAAAAGCGCGTGCACGACGACGTCGAAAGCCCGAGTTTTATCCCCGCGACGACGGAGGCGGCGAGGATGAAAAACTTGGATAATAATTTACGTCTCGTCTTAATGGCTTCGTAGTAATCCAAGCCCGAAGTCCGGCATATGTATTTCGGTATAATTTAACGCAATGGATGCGGCCCTCTCTCTCTCTCTCTCTCTTTCTTTCTTTCTCGCTCCCTTGTGCAGGCAACGAATAGGATTTTAATTGCGGATCTTTGCAGACGCGCGTGTTATTAAGCAAGAACGAAAATTAAAACTGTATGAAAAAAATGGAAAAACATAAATAGGAATGAGTAACGTAATTGATATTGCGTCAGGAAGATCAGTAGTCCACTTTTAAGAATGAGGATATTAACGTTTCAATCGCGATATAATTTGGTAGGGATTTTTAATAGTCTCAATTAATAATAGAGCGCCGAAGGCAGCGCGAGTCCTTCACATATTCTTTCTTTCGCTTCCTGTTTTAATGTTTAAGCGCGGTCGCGGCCGTATCTTGTTTTAAATATTTCAACTCTTTTCGCGTAACTGCTGCGCGGCTCGTCTTAATCTTTAAGCGGGCAGAATCGCATCCCGTTTTAATGGCCGTCATAATTTCCGTTAATAATAGATTGCGACGGGAACGATCGTCGCTCGCTCGCTCGCTCGCTCGCGCGCACCATCGCATCGCGTCGCGCGAGCAGGATTAGCAAAAACCGTAAAAGAGCATCCATCTGCGGCGCCGCCACGAAAGGCATTGCCGTAATTACAGCGTTCGTGTTAACGTTCGTCCTTAATCGGCCGATCGATTACGGTGATCCAGCCAGAAATTCACACGGCCGCGGAAAAAGACGAAATGTTCCTTCCGCCGCGTGTGTTGAAAGATTCTTCTAAATTTAACTTTATTAGACGCTCCGGAATTATTTCCATCCTCATATTTCTACTTGGTAACCCTCTTTCCCTATGTCTTCTTGTCATACCCTAACATGTTTCAATTTGTTAAAGTGAAAAACCTGTACTTTGTAAAAAATCTTGATATATTTGCGATCGTGAGCAACATTGAAGTCAGATTTAAATTCTTTTCTTAGAGAATATAATGACAAAAATAATAATGATTAGGTTCTTTTCTTATGAAATATATACGTGATTACAAATGTAATAATAGACTTTTAAAAATAAAACATATAAACATATAAACATATAAACATACAAACATATAAACATACAATAACATATAAACATATAAACATATAAATCAGCAAATATCTTTTTAGAAGACTTGATTGAGTCTGTTTCGTGACACTTTTCACAACTTGTACGAAACGGAGAGACAAACGAAAGACGTCGCTGTGCGAACACTATACGCGTGGAAAGGGGCTACTTTTCCCGAAACTTGGTGAGATTCTTGATTTTCAACAACTCTCATCGTCACCCCTTTCATCGAGCCGTAAACGAAAACTCCGCTGGGATTTTCCAAAGGCCGTGGCGCAGCCGGCCGCGAAAAGCGCCAGTTTTGTCTTAACGACGCATCGGCACATGCACCCGCCGTCTATCTACGTCCGCGCGGCCGCGACGACGCAACGTTCCCGAGGATCCGTCGAGGACGAAGGGGGTAGGCAGGAGAGGGTGGCGGCGGAGAATAGCCGAGGAGGGTGGGTGTAGGAGAACGGGTGGCGCGCGAGGTTGGGTTTAGGGGGTGGCGTTGTACGGAGGGATGAGATCACGCGCGGCAGCGCGCGGGGGACGGAGGGGGGTTGCGCGCGGGGGGGGGGGTAGAGTCGCGGGAGGAGGGGGGCCGGGGGGGGCGGTTGGTACCAAACAGCGCTCACTAGCTCACATACTATTGTGTATACTATTGTTCTGGTTGGCTAATATCCAAGATGGCCGACCACTAGTTATACTCGGGTGGCGGCACAGTGTGCGTGTCCTCGCTCGAGCGCGCGCGGCCGCGCGCGCGCTCGAGCGAGCGAGCGTGCGCGAATGTGGGTATATGCGCGTGTACAGAGTAAGGCCATACACATACGTACGTACGTGTGCACGCTCGTGTGTACGGGGAATTCAGTGTACCGAGCAATGCACGGAGCGATGCATATATACGCGCGAGATAATAGCCATTGGCGGAGCCTTAGTCTCCTCGAGGTATATTGATCTACCGGCGTCGTCGTCGTTGTCGTTGTTACCGAAGAGCGAAGACTTCCTCCGGGCCGAAGGGCGAAACGCCGTCCGTCCGTCCGTTCGTCCGCCCGGCAGCGGAATGCTTCCGGTAGATGCGTGTATGGATGCGTGTTTGTACATTCTACTCTGTACCCGGACCGCGAGCCCATCGCTTTCGAGCTTCTTAAAACGAGTTGTAACTTTCCCACAGCGGCCACAGCCACCAAACTCTCGCCCCTCGTCATCGCATTTGCTTCTTGACGTGCAAAGCAGTTTCTTTCAGACTTCTGTCTGAAGTATCATCGTCCGAAGAAGTTGGCGTATTGGAGAAGAATACGCGATACGCTCTGTACATCTTTAGTTAAAAATATCTTAATCTCAGTCTTTTAATTTTAAGCATTCGGTTATCAATTTACTCGGAAGTATTTTATTCTATTTCCCCTAAAAAGACACGTTTTTTCCCGCTGGATGAATGCCGATGTTGGTGTCGGCGATCAATCCATTATGAATTAATAACGCGAGATCGCGTGGCAGCGACGCATGTTCGCACTTCACTGTGAATCCTTCGCGATAGCTCGGAGTAGCGTAAAAGGCCAGAGGGATTATCGGGGCCCCCCCCTCGCCTAATCTCGCGTGTATCTTAAATCTCCCGTCCGCTCTGTTATCTGCCGAGCTGGCATCTAACTCACGTAGCGCGCGAGTTACTGAAGTTTCATTATCACTCTTAAATGTTAATTACTTTGCATAACGCAGGTAGAGGAAAAATCAGATACCGCGTCGCACACACCGGCTTCCACCCGAGCGGAACGCTCGCGCGCGCGAGAACGCGCGATTGTCTTGTTTAATGGCGCTTTTTATCGGCATCGTCGGATTAAATAATCTGGAAATTGCGACGCGCCGCCGATTTTACCGTTTCCGAGAAATTGTGTCCACTCCGCATGACGCGGAACGCCGACTTATTGGAACGCTCATTAATATTTAGCATGCGCGAGCGTGGGAAGATCGCGACGTCGCGAGGACACCTTATATTTAAATATTCGACGTCTCTATTGTATCTCAGAAACGCGTTATAAGCTTCTTCCAATAAGCGCGCCGCCATTTTTCATGCGTTCTATGGAACCAGTGAACTCGAAGATGTGCAATCAATTATTATATAGACGATACTAAATCTTCCCATACACGTGCAATCACCATCGGCATAATGTACCTTTCTTCTCTCACGGTGTGTGCCGACTTCGTTGAATAGCGGTGCGGCGCTGCATTATCGTAATCTCTCGCGAGACTTTTCTATTTTTGAAGACTCGCAGATCTTGAAATAAGCGTACCCGTATATATGGACCACGTACCATAATTATCATTTGTTATAAAATTAATTCAAGGGTAACTGGGACGAGTGTCGGTGTCAATTTCCGTGACGAATCGAGCCGTTTCCCGAAATCCCACGCGCAACGAATATAACCGAATCACGAGAATATCGCGCGCTGAAAAGCGGATTCCCCCTCGCACGCTAACCTGTCGCGTTGCGTCGCGCCGTGTCGAGGGGTGTGAATTTTCACGCTTTAAAACAATACGACGATACAGCCCCTTCTTTCTCGCGCTCTTTCACGATAAAGTCACGTCTTTCTCTTCAAAATATATAATAGAGTGATTTATACGATTTTTTCTGGCCTCGTAACAAATTAAGAAAAAAAATTATTGTGGTTATTGAAGAATGCAGGCAGATTATTGTGAAATCATAGCTGCATATTTTAATTCGGTGCCAGTCTGGCGGTGCCAATGGAAAGTCACGCCAAAGGGGTGCGGTATATACTGCAGTTTCCTTCACACGAATCTCATGTCTTTGAAATAAAATAAAAATAAAAAACTTTTTTAAAAAGTTCAACCGCGATCCTTTTCGGGAAAATGTGTTACGTTGCGTGCAACGTTTGCAGATAACACGTGCACACACGAGTGTAACAAAAATTGATAGTTCCTTTCTGGAAAAGGTTCGATTTTTTTTAATTATCACAGTCAAAGCTCATCGTGCGCAGCGTCATAGTTATTTACGAACGTATGAAACATACATGCGATTTTGGTGGCTCGCAATGATAAACAACGGAAATGGAATCGATCACGATTCTATGACCGTCGATAAAACAAGTAGTAAACAAGTAGTATTTGCATTGAAAATTCATTATAGTCGGACCGGTAGCGAATTTCAACCGCGCGTAATTTAAGAATTAAATTGTTTTTAGAAAAAAAAGCAGTTCTCGTTAATTGACCGATCCCGCGCGATAAGGAATCATTTATCATCCGGTTGTGCCATCAATTACGCAACATCCTATATGCATTTGTAAAAAGATGGAGCGTCGTTGAGGATGCACAGCCGCAACGCAATCGTTCGTATTGAGTCGTAAACTTAGAAATAAACTTGAAATTGTATTTTAATGAAAGGAAATATGATAAACAATTCGCGCAACTCTTATTTTGTCTTCGATGCAACTTTTCTAATTCGCAATTTATAAAACGGGGAGTACGGTAATCTATTAAAAAAAGGTATGAGAATACAGTACTTGTAAATCTTGAGAACTGAAAAAAATCTAACTTAAAAAAAGATAGTGAATCTATATGATACGACACGTGTATGACATATTTAACATATATATTATGCCTATTAAACTGACAGCCACTGCAATTGATTGTAACATAAGCAAAAATTTGATGCTTTTTTATCGATAATTTGTTGCTTTATTCGTGAATTCTTTGTTTTAGCTGATTTCGTGGCTGCGTGTGCAAATTTATAATTAATTTCCTTCGTCCATGAAATTATTGGATCAAGTATAATTATGACATTTTTACAAAAAAATTCGAGACAACTTTACATATACTCGTGTAAACATAACTATTTTTATTAAATCGACTGAAGTAATAAAATCGCGAATAAGGCAACAAATTTACAAAAAAAAAAGAACTAAATTCATGTTTATATTTTATTAGATTGTATTGCAGAGTGCTAGCTTAATAGACAGACATATTGTTAAGTTTCGGATCAATGGCCTCTCGTCAATTTACACGAGATCGTCCTACCACTGTGTCGTTTCTTACAGTATGTGCGATATACGCGTATTCGCGGTCCAGATAGTCCGTGAAAGAAACGAGGCACTTATTTCGCGATGCATCGCGATACTCCGCCAAGGGTTAAGCCCACGCGGCAAATTCCTGCCAGCTGCAGACGCGCGTTTTGCCCCGACTGTACATCCTATTCCCGCGCGTGAATATATTAGGGTGGTTCTGCTCCCCCTTGGAACTCGAACACATACAAATTAACGATATTACTCGCGCGCGTACGCTCGCGCGCTCCTACTGTCCGTGTATATGTTAGAGACAGAGAGACGTAAAATGCGGCGGCGGCGGCGGTGGCAGCGGAGGGTTGCGCGACGCGTCAAGGGGTGGAGAGGCTTGGAGAGGCTCTGCGTATATGTGTGTGTGTTTGTGTATGCGCAGGGGTGCGCAGGACGGGGGATGAAATATTATAATACGTCACTTGGCAACTGTGCTGCGCCATCGAGCGGTGTATACCAAGTTTCAAATACGCTAATTCGAAAGCCACCCCTTCCACCCTCGTTCCCCGTCGCCGGGGTAGCAGGAGAGTTACGCGACTTCTTTCCCAACCCCCTTCTCCTCCTCCTCCGCCTCCTCCTACACTTTCCACCCACTCGCTTGCGTCTCCGTATGCGCGACTTCGCCGCCGTCTCCCGTGGCGAAGATTTCTTCGTGCGACGAGGAGAAAAATTACCGGGATGTTTGCAAAGGGAAAAGTGGAGAAATGGAGAGTGGAGAGGAATCGCTCGGCAACGTGGAATTTTGTTAAATACATATATATATGTGTGTGTGTATATATATATATATATATATATATATATGTATTGCGTTACCACATAAAACTAAATGTTCAATCGTGAAACTAAATCGGTTCTCGGTGCCGCGATGATATCGATAACGGGACGGTTCCCTCCCTTATTGTCCTTCTTTACGATCTTCCTCGTCCCTTAGTTTTTTTCTCGTGTCGATAAACAATTTCTCTCGCGTCGCGGCTCAGATTATGCCGAATCACATATCAAACAGCGTCGTCTTCCGTATGCTCGTCTTTTCGCAACAACAATTTTAGCGAGCGTCTCTCGGCCAAGTTCTATTAGAGATGCGCGATTCCTTGCCCTTCGTCTGAGAAGAGAGGATATAAAATACTGCCCTTTCCGGGCGCCGTGAAAACTTGTCCAAAGCGAGCTCGGTTAAAAGACGACCACGACGACAACAACGGCGAAGTTTAAAAAGTACGACGCGGAGGAGAGATAAACGCGCACACGGCATTAAGTTGCATCTTTGTGCCTATGTACTGGACATTTATTTTTACACTAAACTGTCAACAGGCCAAGAAAGAAAGAAAGAAAGAAAGAGAGAACTAAAACGAAAAACGCGAAAATTCGCAACTGTAGATGCAATTTGCGATTTCTTTGGTACGCACTTTTTTATATAATATATGGAGCGTATAAATAATTGTTGCAAGATGTGGAAATAAAACTCGATGTCAGATTTATGAAGATAAATTGCCTAGTTCTTTCTTTGAGATTAAATTATATTAATTAGTTAAGTTAAATATGTTAATCGTATTAAATAAATGTATATATAAATATAAAAATACTCAGGAAACATAGCATTTCTTCAACTTTTGCTTTCTATATCTTTTAATTAGCGATGTATAAGCGAAGAAACATGTATCTTCTCTCTCCGTCACAATGTAAGTCGACTCTCAAAGTAAGAATAACCCTTGCATTAACGTTTCACAAGGTTAAGACGCGTGTTACGGGATCCATTAAGGCCTCACCGGCAAACGATCGCTTCTGATCATGCGAAAGGAACAATTTCCGCACGTAGGCATCGGGAATTCTTCGATCGATGCCGATCGCCCCCGAAACCCGATACACCCAGCAGCACTCTCCGTAGACGAACGGAAGGTACGCGTCCGGAGTGCTTTTCGCGAAAGACGCCCGGTATACGGGCCCTGTCCACGAGGGTGTGGTTTGATTAATGACCTATTCGATCCCCCTGCCTTTCTACGCGGATGCTTCGCGCTGCCGTAGTATCGAATTCTACCTAAATACACCTGTATACGCGTGCACGCGTGTGCGTCAACGTGCGCGCGCGCCTATTCGTCCGTTTATATGTACATACGTCGACGAGAAAGGGGGATGAGAGGCAGGAGTAGTAGATAGGTAAAAGGGGTTGCACAAGCAACAGAGAGAGAGAGAGAGGGAGAGAGAGAGTCGCATTCATTAATACTATAGGATCGAAGAGAATCCTCCGAAAGTAAACATCATTACAAAGAAACTAATGCGAGGATATAATAATCGTGCACCGACTTACAAATGTAATGGAAATGCGGCGCAGCATCTCTCATTGTTGATAAAACTGGAGTTAGCTGTTAAAATGAGAGCAAATATAGTAATTTAAAAATTACAAGTCAATGCGTGGTTCATCAAATAAAAGCTTTCCCCAGCAAGCTAAGTGAAATTAATTAAATGCGTTACAAAAGCTTCTCCGAGACTCGCTAACGTGAAATGTAATATCCCTTATTGTACTGACTAATCATATTGGGGTTAAAACCGAGTCTCGCCACGACAACACTTCGTCTATACAAATTTGCACGTGGCTGCTGAGAATTAAAAGGAAATGTTGGTTAAAATACGATATCGACTCGTTTGATTCCACGGATTCAATTCTTGGGGTATATCGCGAATAATTATGTTCCGCTCTAAACGGTACTTAATGCCATTAAGTAATCCCGGCGTTCGAGAAATGAGAGCGCGAGATGAAAAGGGTTCAAGAATCCAGATACAGATGTAGGATACGCGGCCCGATACGAATTCTCCGATAGGATGAAAAATCATGATCGTCGAAACGATAATACTCCATAGCGGACTGTAGAATCAGGGGGGGAATCACTGCGATGCCTGGTAAATGATACTTACAGCATATATTCCGCGAGACCCGATGCGGCAAAAATGAGACTGGAAACAGGAGAAGCCGTGACAAGGACGTGTACAGCGCACGACATTAATTTCCAGAGGCGGCTAGCAAGTTTCGCGGAGTTTCGAGCTCGCTCGCTCGCTCGTTCGTTCGCCGCAAAATACTTTGACAAATCCCCGCGATATCTCGCGGAAAAACTCCGCCGGCGAAGTCGAGAGAGCGCGCGCGCGCGCGCACACTCTAATCGAAAGGAAACACGGCGTCGCATATAAATAAGAATTTATAGACGATGAAAAATGCGAACGAAAGTTGGAGTTCCGCGCGAGTTTTCTTCCTCCGCTCCTTCTCCTCCTCCTCGTCCTCCTCCTCTTCCACTGCTCCTCTTTCTCTCCTCTCCTCTCTTTCGTTCCTCCGTCATCCTTCTTCCCGAGAGTTCGCGCGGGGGTGGAGGGGAGGGAGGGAATTTACGGGGCGAAGTAAAAGTTTCGCGCGAAAAGCGAAAACTCTCGCTAATGGCTGTTTTTCTTGGGCGGAATACTTAAAAAAAAGGGGCGGGCGATGGAGGAGGGAATGGGTGGCGGCCGTAGGAAGCGCGAAACGACGGAAATAAAAACGAGAGAGTTACTCGCTTCTTCTCTTGTCTCTCCTTCTTTCTCGCTCCTTCTCCCTATCTCCCTCCCTCCCACGTCCACTCTCTTTCTTCCTCTTTCACGTTATGTCTCCGCGACAGAAACAAAAAAGTGTAATTTGCCGCTATTAGGCGACACCCTTCTTCGCGCGCGCCCAACCCTCCCTTGTCCGTCTCGCCCCCGCGAGAAGAGGGTGACGAGCGCTGAACTCGCGATATTACGACCTCGGCGACGACCATTCTCGTTCGCTCTTTCTCTCTCTTTCGTTCTTTCGGCGCGAAACAACTTACAATCGAATTACATCCGCCGGATCTGGTCGTGGCGTTACATCGTCACGAGCGTAACACTGTGACGGCGAAGACGAAGTCCGCTACTCGCGTCACGTTGCATCAACTTAGCGAGTGTTGCTGCAAGATTCAAGAATATGCTTTGCGCGCCGCAGAGCGCGCGAGAAAAAGAAATGATTTTTCTCCTCGTCGCGCGTACAAACACGAAGGGGACAAATAATGCACACAAAATAATGGTATACATAACATATAAAAATATCGTTGCGATTAACGTATCAATTAAATCTACGAAGATATTTCCGCGAGATATTCAGATTACTTATTGCCACATTTTGCGACAACTCGTCGTTCAATCGCGGTTTAACGAAGCGCACCAGAAGAGCGTTGTCAAAAATCACTTCCGTTAACTGCACGCGTTCCCGCGGGCGTGTAATAATCAACTAGAAAATTACACACTAATCGGTTAGATCCGGTGGAAGAGATTACCTAGGCGTACGCGATGCGTCCCGACAAGCACGCGAAACGGCCGTCAAGTCGTTGGCTATGGTCGTAGGTCAATACCATATCTGCCGCATACGTCGTGCGTGAACGCACGCACACGCACGCACGCACGCAGGAACGGACGGATGCGTCGAGCAGCCTGATGCAACGAGGGTCTCGCTTTATTTATTAATCCAGCCGTATCCAACTGCTTTCTATTGAAAGAAATATCTGAATTTTTAATGGATTGTTTCTATGACTATAGCCACCGCAAAAAGAAATCCTTGAATACGTTTTTTAATAAAATTACTGGAAAAAAGTATGAGTTTCACTGCATTTTATATTTTTAATTAAACGACGTTGTTCTTTGTCTCTATAACGTTTTACATTAAATAATATATTTTTGAATTTTAATTAGATATGTAGTGTTGAAGCTAAGAAAAAAAATCCGAAGATTGATATTGTGAGAAACACTAAAACGCTAAAAACATTTGAAATGCTCTAGAATCGTGAAAGAAAGGGACTGCCATTACGGATATCAAACCTCTATGAAATTGCACGTCTGCGTGCTAAAAGCGGAAGAAAAAGTTCGATCGGAAGAAAGGTTAACGTGCATGGGGGGGCAACGAAATGAGGAGGGAAGAAACTCGCGGGCTCGTTCTTTCTCGAGCGGGGCGGAAACGTGGGACAGGTTAGCCGTTGAAGTAGCAACGCAAAAATAGCGATCGAACATACCGTCGGCCGTGTAACCACGGCGCGCGCGTATGCGTGCATGCGTGCCGTGTGCATGCGTACGTGTGTGCGTGTGCTCGCGCTCGCGCTCGCTTTCCACCCCGGCGAGGGATAACGCGATGCAATGGAAATCAAGCGCAACCCCTTGCCACGGATTGGTATATACGGAGCATCGGCTCCGATGGAAGCCATTATCTTGATATGTTGGCCGAGCATCGAGCCACTCTCTTCGTTCCAGGCCCCTCTTGCTTGCCCCCCTCCCCCTCCCCCTCCCCGCTGCCCTTCGCCTCTATCCCGTCCTACCGATCGGTAACGTATAATTAAAGTTGCTCGCCAATGGCGAAGAGCGAGAGAAAGGAGCGGAGGGAGACGAGATGACTTGCCGCCGTTGCTCTCCTCTCTGCGGTGGAAAAAAATTTTTCACAAGGTAAACGGAGCTGATCGGCCGAGCTGGCCCTCGATGTGGACGAGGCCGAAATTCGAAACCGGAAGCAGACATCGGCGAGCGAAACCTTGAGAGCGAGAAGGGAAGGACGGATAAGGTTCACCGTCCTTTCTCCCAATGAACATAAAATATATTGTGACGCGGTACAGTATACGAATGAAATACTAAAGAGATCAATATTCCATGAGAAAGTTGGTCTTAACGATCAAATTTTTTTTTTCAAAATTAAAGATAACATCTTTTTACAATTGAACATTCCATGATGCTCCACTGTTCAAATACCGAACTAATTTCTTGCAAGACTTCAAAACCTTACAAAGTTGCGAAGTTAGCAACTAACTAGCAAGTAACTACGACTATACCTGCTACTGTCATTTAATTTAATATAGTTTAATTTATTTCAAAGTCAAAAAAATCTATAAGAACATGTACAGACACACGCACATACACGAAATTGCGCGTCGGAATGGAAATCTTCATTATACCTTAATATGCGCACAGGATATCTCGCTACCTATTTTTTATAAATAAAAAAATTAGAGAACTAGATGGAGACATGATCAATTTGTTAATACACACATTTTCAGAAATGGGGGAACGCTTGAAATTCCCTGTCTGAGACGGCGAGAAGCCGACGCGCCGCGCCGTGTCGCCGGGAAATCTCTTCGAGCGGTAAACGAAGGATTTATGTGTCGAGCGGACTGAAAGTCAAGTCCAGAGAAGAGTGCACTTTAATGCACTCGTCGAACGTCCCGGCACGCCGCGGCTCTCTTCGAGGGCGCGAAATACTTCCGAAGTCACGCGGCTTTCCCGCTCGTCGAAGGAGAAGCGTATTATTTAAATTCAGACAACCCTGCAAAGAGTCATCTGGCAAATAGAAGCACAGTGGAGCGTCACTCTTCCCTGATCAGAATCTAGACGAAGAAATGGGGACAAAAGAAAAACCGCGAGCGTGACAGATTATCCGTCGCCTAATCCAATCTAATATATTATACAATATCTAATTTTATACAATTTTGTTACATTAAATGTAGATCTAACTGTAAGTAAATCCAGCAAATTCAGAAGCAAATCTGCATTATAAATCTGCAAGCGAAATAAAAATCTGGAGAACGTCTGCTTTATTCCTCCGAGAGTTATACGGTTCTCTCTTTTTTTTTCTAGTCGACGTACTTATTGGGATTGCGGATGGTTACAGCACGGTTATGTTAAAGTATAGGTTCCCCGTCGATATGGGGGTTGGTGTTGCTATAGCCGCGTTATAGCACGATACGTTCTGACGTTCTCATCAAATATTAACGGGGGCCGTATATAAAGCGCGTTTCCCGCTTGCAAGAAGCATTTTGTAAGGAACGCCACTTCGCGTTCATATTTTCACGTCTTCGATTTAAACGGAAACGAGGCTCGTGATCGAGAGAATGACCGGAAGAATAAGGACGACCTCGCGCCATAAAAAAATCAGGAAAATGTTGAAATGTTTGCCGCAAAAATCGATTTTCTCTTATTCTTTCTTATTAACTACGAAAAAATACATAAATTACAGAATGTTTATTTTTGGGCGATAAACATAAATTGAATGTTCAAAGAATATTCCAAAACGACATACACATAAATAAAAGTGTTTTTATTTCATGTATAATAATAAGAGATAACACAAAACAAACCACCCCGCATCCACCGTAATTTAATATCTGATCTAAAAACGGTAGTTGAAACATAATATTCAGTTATAAGCAAAGTTGAAAATTGAAGAGTCTTTTGATGAAATAAATATCAGAAGGGAAATTTTTTTTCAGTTAGTTTTAAGTGGACTGCACTTTACAAGTACTTTGAAAGTTGAGAAAATATTCTATATCAGAGCATATATACAGACATTAGGCACTATTTTCTATCTTTATCATCAAAGGTTGTTCTTATGGTCAGCATCGTCCATAAGTTCGCGAAAATAGCTCTAACACAGGAGAGAAATAATTCAAGTTGTAGACTCCAACTTCGAATTACATTATGTATATCGCGGAGCACTGTCGTTTTTCCATTTTCCTCGTGAATTTTCGATCGTGAACAGTTGAAGATCAAATATATGTTGTTATCAATAACAATCTCTCTAATTCTATTTACTCCGTCCAAATTAAACAGCTTCGACGTGTCGACGCGATATCGGGGGTAAATACGGTCGGCCCGTTCAAAGAGACTTCTTAGCTGATCCCTGACCAGAGCTCAGCCCGGCGACGCGACGGAGCTGGCCGGTCGAAAGACAGTCAAGCGAGAGGAGATAATCGAAACTCAATTTCAAACATTTTACTCGCGGTAGATTAAGCGAGTCTATTTGCGAACTCATATCCTTCGCGCGACCGTCGCCCCTTCGTTTCGCGATCGAGATTGAAGAAGAGAGATTGAAGGCTTAGATTGAGGACCAACGACCCGCGCCCACGATAAAATCATTATTCATTTAATTTGAAGCAGATTTCCTTTTAATAATATTCATCGTTCGAGGTGTGGCTGCTAAAACGTCCGAAGATGTTGAAAGCCAGAAGGACATTGCGAGTTTTTATTATCTGACTTTAGAAATGTCAAAGATTTATTGAAACAGCGCGTTGCCTTCGAAGTAGGAAAAGATAGCCGAAAACCTACTCAATCCGTTCCGGCTTGTTTGCGAGAGGAATTCGCACCTTTCGAAGAAATTCCTAGGTCGCCCTCTTTTTCCGCCGCGTGTAGCGGCGCGACTTTAATAGACGCGCGCGGCCGTCGAACTCTCATTCCGTCGGATCGTCTTTCAGCGGCGCGATTTCCCAGGCAAAAGCCAGAAACCGGGTCGAAAATATCGCCGCGTCATCGTGTATATGGCCGCACAATAATTCGCGCTGCGCGCGTATGTACCCCGTGGTTATATTACCTCGCGAACGAGTCCGCGTGCAGATGACGACGAAGAGGAGGATGATGAGGCGGGAGAGACGAGGAGGAGGAGGCGGAAGAGGCGACGGCGGAGCAGGAGCGATCAGCGTTTTAAAATAGAGCAATTTTTAATTATGCCGGCTCTACTCGTGATCCGCGATACCGGAGACCGGAGTACCGGAGAGCGGTAGATGGGACAAGCCTCCTACCCCCCGCTCCCCCCAAAACGGCGAAGAGAGGCGAAAAAAAGAGAGCGCGCCGACGTCTCTCCATCGTCGCGCCGGCAATGGCGTATCCATCCGCGCCTGGTTTACCCGCTCGGTACCGCCCGCGACGACATATTAAAAATCCGCGAGCGCGCTACTCGCCGCGGCGATCTTTTCCGCAAACACGCGGAATTATATGCGAGCGGTAAGACGTAGACAAAAGGGAGGATACACTCGTGCACGATACGCGCTCACGGCGCTTTAAGGCTCACTCCTGACGACGTTCGTGTGTCGTCAACGCGCATACGATCGTGTACGATCGCGCGCGGAAACGCGTGTGTAACGTGTTCACGTATGTGTGAGTGTGTACCTCATCGCCAACCCCTTCGCCCCCTCGAAACGTTAAGCCGCCGAAGCGGTACGTAGGCCTTAAGCCGCATCGTCGCCGATCCTCCGGTATACTTCCTCCCGCTTCCCCGTCGTCCTCTTTTTCTCTCCGTCCCTCTGTATTCTTTATCCTACCCCTTTCCGCCCCGCTCCCACCCCGTTTCGTATACGCGATACATGGCGACGGACGCGGGCACTGCTCTCTCACCGCCTTAATGCATTCGGCAAACATCGCCAGCGCCGTTGCGCGAACGGGTCTTTATTTACACTACGGATTCTTTCTCTTGGGTGCGTGCGTGCGTGCGCGCGTGTCGTGCCATGTGTGCGTGTCGCGCAGTAAAACGGCGTTGTCGATGTCGAAAAATGTCGATGAGCTCGAGGCTGAAGGCACTCGACTGTACTCGCGTAAAAGAGCAACTTGATCTTCCGATTTTCGGCCAAGCGATTTTGGAGCCTAAAAAATTTTTACTCGCGCATGAAATCGCGTTTATAAACAGCCAACAAGTTATTGATATTATATTTTTCCTTGATAGAGATTGCATGATTCATTTATGTACCTCACGGTCGACGTTATAATTTACCGTCTTAAGAAATGATGAAAACGTTTCAGCGTCCTAAATTATTCCAAGCGCTAAATGTTGAATAAGACGATATATTTAAATCGTAAGAAAGTGTCCCACTTTCTGGATGAATATACCTCGCGCCGTACCGTCCGCAAGTTCATGAACACATCCGCTGATTCAGCGAAGGAGGGACGAGAAATGCGACGCACGTTGCATCATGCATCACCTCGCATTCTTCACACACTCAATTTACGCAAGTCACAGGGTAAACAAATTTACGCCCGTTACACCGGAGCCCAAGGAAGAAAAAATACGCGCGTACAGGGTTTCGCGGGGGTTTAAATTTTTTCGCGACACGGTTAGCAGCCCGCTCGCTCTCTCCGCGAGGAGCCGAAATGAGCGGGACGCGGAGCGAGGGGCGGAGTGGGTTGATGAGATTTCCAGGTACACGATGAAAGTCGTCCGCGCGTGTCTGGCGCCATTAGGCCAGCCGTGTTTTCGCGCGACCCGTTTTCGCGCCCGCCACCCCGCCGGGAGCTACTTGTAAGCAAGACTTTGGGAAACAACGACGACGGGCGTTGCGTCGCGTCGCGTTCGCATCGCGCCAACGAGCAAATGATTTTTTTCCACGATGGCCGCGAGCCGCGCGGAAAAGTAGGAAACCCTGTCGAAAAGATTAGAACACGGCCGCGCCCGTGTCCAAGTAATGCCGGGGCCCGTGGGTAATATCTCACCATTAGGCATAATCATCCCCTTACACATCCGACGAGCAGCACATCCACTCGTAGTCGGGCGCCGCCGGCCCTCTAATGCCTTATAATTTATAACTCGCCCACCTCCCCCGTCCGTACCACCTCCGCCCCCCTCCCGCCGCCACCTCCCGCGCGACTCGCGCGCCTCTCCGGCTCCTATAAGCTCGCGCCATCCCCCCCGTTCTCTCGCTGCCGGAATATATATCAGCGTTAAAGTTAAAGGCCGCTGGCAGTCAAGAAAGTAAGCCCCCCCTCCCCCTCCTCTCGGCGAACCGTCCGGAATTTATAAATATGGCGTCTAATATTCCGCCGTTATCGCCGGACGTTGGAGGAATCGCGTCACGACCCCGAGAAACCGAGCCTCCCCTCCGGACTCCGAGCCAGCCCTCATAAATCTCTTCGCTTCTCATTTTCGGGCTTCTCCTTCCTTTAACCCTATCAACTTCATTACGACAAATTGTTGGTTCAATTACACGTGTAACCGTGTATTTTTTTATATTGTAATTATTTTTCATCAATTATTAATAGTCTTATCATTACTTATTAATCCAATGCCGTGATATATTCGAACGAGTTCTCTGGATAAATAACGAGCGAATTCATCAAGCTTCATCGAATTTTAGTTCGACGAATGTTAAATTGACGATCGCTAAATTCTTAATGACTCGTTAAAAACGAGGACGATATTATTCGTCGGAGCTGGTCGACGACGATATGAAATAAAAGAAACTGTACGTTTATATATACATATAGGTGACATTATAGATTTAACGGCCGTTATCTGGTTTAAGAAAGTTGACGACATCGATCGTAAATCTTTTACGGATATGGACAGGCGAGGGGGATGAGTTTCTCTCGCATGTACTTTGGATTTTTACGGAGAGAATGATATTTCGGGGATGAGGAATTCTCAATGCGTCCCACTTTTCTGTATTTTGGGACGAAAAACCTCGTGCGCGCGAAAGATCTCGGTCGCCTATAGCTTGCGTGTTCGCGTTTACGAGAACGTGTCGATGAGCAACGATGTTATCAGCGAGCGAAAGGGTCGACTCGCCCCCGATCGCGCGATAGCCAACTATCGTCGTCATCGTCATCATCGTCGTCGTCGTCCGCGTAACGACAGTCAATCGCGCTCTGATTTTCGTATTAATTTAGTAATCCGCGTGCACGCTTCTCGTGCTTCGGTCACGCGAGCCGCGTGTACACGAGTGCCCATCGGTGAATAGATAAAAGCGACCGAGGCACGAACAAAGTACACGAGGTATGATATATAAGGTGTCGGTTAGCTATTTCTTACGGTCACCCTTACGGTTCCTCTCGGTAACACGAAATAGACATTTCCCCGAGTCAGAATCACAGGACGTAACACAAAGCTTAAATTTACCTTTAATTTTTTAAATAAATTAGTCGTCTGACACCATCATGATGACCGAGGCCAAAGGATTTCTTGTCCCTTCGATACAATATTCAGAATTAATTTTACAGAGAATTAATATTCGCAATTGTAAATAATGCGATTATACAACAATATAATTATCTGGAGCCCTTAAATTAAGCTAATTTTTTGCTCTATAAATATAGTACAAATCTGTAGTAGTATTTACAGCGAAAAGTTTTTCTTTAACAGCAGTATTTCTAGCCCACAAGCGCAAAAGAGAGAAAGAGTTAGAATAGAGCGAGGGTGTGGTTAACTCGCCGTTCTGATATCGCAGGGAAAGGAAAGGAGTGCCGATCGCGAGGGGGTGAGTTAAATGCAGATTGCGAGAGCCTTTCGAGTGATTTGACCAATTTTACAATTTTAGAGCGTGATGCCGACGTATCGCTCGAGCGAACGAGGGAAGCAAAGAAAGAAAGGAAAAGAGGGGGAGAAAGGGGAGAAAAATCGAGAATGGATAAGAGAAGGCTAAGGACAAAAGAAGGACGAGAGGAATGGGTGGTCGTGCCGCACCCCTAAAGCTTCGTATGCATAGCCGTAACTGTGGCAGGGCAGTTAGGGCCCGTTAAGCAATATCTATTTCCTCCGGCGCCGTTTTTCTTTCCTTCCTTCCTTCGTAAAAACGCGGCCGCCACGGACGATGGGCGCGGCACATTGATACGCGTACACAGATGGCAAATATCGATACTTTTCAGATAAGTATGGGTATCTGACTCCTCAAGTTTTACAGTTTTAGGAACACCATCGAGAAAAATTTTTGAGAAATTTTCAAAATATAAAGTGCAACTCCAATCCACTACGTATCCAAAGACTGCAGTAAACGTTATTTCTTCAAAATTCGTAAATAGGTATATCCTTAAAATGCCAATTTTGGATTAATAAGCGTGATTAGAATAAGATACGAATTTATAAATTTCGTGGAGAACATAGAATAAATATCATTGAAACTTGGGGTATTTAGAAGTTATATAATTTCTTATATTTGGAAACTATAGATATTATTTTAATTTTAAGCAATTTTAAATAATTGAATTATTAAATATAAAAAAAAGATATTCAAATTTGACCTATTTACTTTAATCCAGTTTAAAATAGCTTCGTGAAGCGACGCATACAATTACGCGATTAATCTAGTATAATCACTAGAATGTAATAAAAAGTAAACTAAATGTCTTACTAATACACATTGGCAAAGTGAGGTTCCGCGCAATGAGATAATGCTCGTGTTGTTGATTGCGGGTGAAAAGGCGGCGAAAGATATTCCGTGAAAGAAATCGCGTGATTATAGCTTCGTGAGAATCAGTTGATTATACAATCCGGCGGCTGGATATTAGCGAGAACATCGTTATTTACCGCTGACGACGACGACGACGACGACGACGATGACATAACGGCCATCCCCGCTCGATGGCGATACGGATCGACCATTTTGTAAATCAGTTCCGACATTTTGTCTTCATAAATCAGGCGTTGCGAGGGCCCGCTCGCGCGGAAGCGTTGATTATAATTAACGCGGCCCGAATTAATAGGGCCGCCCGTCGTCACGCGACTCGCCGCCGCGCCGGATTCTTCCGATACGACGCCATTATATTCGCCGCCTCTTCGATCACGACGCCGAGGCCGGTTGGCCGAGTGCAATCAACAAATTTCTCGAAAATAACGGAAGCGACGCGGGGGAAACACGGCAGCAGCGAGGGGTATCACGCTGCGAGATTCCGCTAATTAATTTAATTAATGCGCCGGCCGAGAATAAATCGACGTTCGCGTGTGGGTGTGCATCTTTTTAATTTCTTCGCGCCATTCGTCTTGCCCCATCGCGGGACGTGTATAAATCACGCCAACATGTCGTACCGCCTGTTGTTATAAGCGTGCAAAAATTAATTTGCACCGCTGCTGTACGGCCGAATTCTTTTTTAGAAAAAAAAAAAGAAAACAAATGCAAATTCGAATCGCCGTAGATTCGCGAGAATCGTACATCGCGAAACGTGACCCCGCGTATATTAAGTCTGCAATTAAAAAATTAATAATTTTATCGTGATGCGGATTTGTGCGTGGGTTTATTCAGATATATTAAACCAAAGCTGTACGAATTAAGTATTGATAATAGCATTTAAATTATTTTTAACCAATATATAAAACGACCCAGAATGCTTATTAAATAATTACCGTTGCTTATAGCCTAAATGTTAAAATATGATATAGAAGTTGATGCTCGATACCGCGGTACGGTAAATGCTTCTAGTTATAGGGCAACTTCCCGGCCTGAAACTCAGGGGGTCGAACACCCTCGGCCACTCTGGATTCCCCGCGAGTTCGCTGGAACGCGCCGCGCCGCGCCGGATCGCAAGAACGTCGCGGTAATCGTCACGACGTGCTTGGCGAGCTCCAGTTCGCGGTATTTATTGCCGCGGATAAGATCACCGCGACACGGAGCAAGACGCAACTATTTCGAGAATGCCGGCAATACGTGGGCCCCCCGTCGTCGTCGTCGGCGGCGGATGCGTGTACGCGCCTCCTCCGTCATTCCGGGCGCAATATAACGCGCTCGGAACTTCGCGAGCACGCGACTCTCTCCTTCGCGGAAACTTCTCCGACTGATTAAAGAGGGGAGTATACGCGATCGTGAGAGTTCCGCAAGTGACTCGACGTGTTTGCTTTAAATGCCGCTTATTGACAAGTTTGCGGATCAGACGGTCGTCGCGTTTGAATGGAATAGATTAAGGTATGGTTTCTCCCCGGAACATCGTATAATGGAGAGACAAACGGCGCAGATGTACAAGCGAAAGATAATTAACGCACAATGGCTTGCACAATAGATTGAAGTGTAGCTATATATAAATATAATAAGGAGCTGAAGTATCTTCCATTTTGCATTTATATAAACTATTCTAAACAGAGATAAATAAGATATCGAAGGCCTTATAAGTACGGATAGGGGCAGACTGAATAATTTAAACGGATTCAAAAAGTCAAAATCACTGCACAGCGAGTAAGCGTGACGAGAGCTCATCCGCACCTACGCATGAAATGAAAAATGACGAAAAAAAACACATGGGATTGCTCAGCTATTTATCCTTCGCGTTCTCCGCGTAAAAATTTCCGATATTCTATCAATACTTATCGGGCAACAAACGAAATACTCGATGGGGGGTCGTGGGGGAGGCGGGGGGAAAGGGGTGTAATGTCCGTACTTACGCAGGCACCATAAATTTGTGTGAGTAAGCGCACTTGTATGCGTCTCCTCGCATATACATAACGCGCACACCTATACACCTATGCCAGGGCGGCGGAACAAACTTCGACATGAATTACTTAGATTAATTTAGTTGGGCGGCAGGGCAGCCCGCCGCCACCGCCGCCGCCGCCGCTGCTCGTTGTTGCTTACTCTCCGACCTTCCCCGTGTATCGCCCGCGCGATACAACCCCGCGGTCGCCGCCGCCACCACCGACCTCGGCGTCGCCGCCACACATACATACACACATCTCTCTCTATATATCTCTCTATTTCTCTCGCTTCGCGGTATCGATTCCGACTTACTTTCGCCTAATTTCAGAAGCCACAGCCAAACAATAAATAACGCCCGCCACCGCCCCACCTCATCCTTCTTACGTGTGCTGCTTTTATTTACGGCCCTTTCTCAATCCCTTAAAGACGCGCGTTCACCGTGAATCTTTACGAGTCCCTCCTGTTAGCGAGAGAGATGCACTGACGTTGCACGTCATCATATTTGCCATTTTTGGAGCATATGCTATTTGCAAAATCGATTCATGACACGAAGTTATAACTTCGTGTCTTTTTAAGACATTTTGGAACAACCAAAATGCAGCTGGTTTGACGAATGACGTATAGCAAAGTGTAATACAATCAATTTCTGATTTTTCTGATTTAACTATTGATAAATTAGAACCCTAGTTATTTTTATTGATAACGGAAGTCTGTCGAAGAATCTGTGAATAAAACGAGGCACGCGGAGTAATCCCGAGACGCTCCTCGTGTATCTTTTATCTTACATTTGTATAGAATTTTTTTTCCTGTATCGAAGTTATTTTAACGCGCGCGGTTTAGACAATCTTTTCGATTCTAGGACACGATACTATTTTATTCTGTACGGTCGCGTATTCATCCGATGACGAGATTTCGAAGCGTTGCGAGTAAATCATTCGGTTTATCGGACCGCGCGCGAATTCGGGACGGCGATAAATTCCACGCGGCATGTTTACTCGCGTGTGTACGGATCGAAACTTTCCGCCTAGGAAGAAGAGAGAGAAAGAGAGAGAGGAGAGAGAGGACGAGGAAATCGGCAATGGGCAATCGATCGTCCGTCCGTCAGAGAATTCACGGACACCTCGAGAGGTGTCCTAATTTTCATTTCCTGCCCCGTTTCGTTTCTTCGAACCGACCCCACGGCGACTCGTCTCCCCTTTCGCGAGGGTGTTAACGCGGCTCAAGGATGACTCGGTTCGAATTATCGACTCAATTTCATCGGAAACGTACCGCAGGGACGTTTCACGAGGGTTCGGAGGTATGGGATCGGCGAGAATTTCTCTAGTAATGTTAGAAAAAGATTTAAAAAAAAAAAACGGAATTTTATAATTGAAGAATTTTTGCATTTTGTACAAAAATAAGTAATTATGGATTTAATAAATATGGATTTTTTTTGTCTTTAATAAGATACGTCTCATCATTTTTAAGACCTACTTGAAGTACGCTATTTAACATAAATCTTAAGAAACGAATTTATTTAATTTTAAATTAGTTAATCCAAAATTTTCAGATTCATTATTTTATAGAGACTTATATAGGAGCTCTTAATTTATGAAGGTTGTAATGGCTCATTCGATGTGTTTTAAAAATGTCTTACAAAATCTGTAAGCCAGAAATAAAAAACAGTACAAAAACGGAACAGTAGAGTGATGTTACAAATATTATTCCATTTATAACAAACAACATCCTGCGAAAAAAGCGCAATTTTTGTTGTTTTTGGGACAATTTCAATACTCGACTGATCAACGCTCCGATAAACTTCGCGCTGGAATGTCGACTATCTTAACTGGATCAAACTCTGCAGAAATTAACAAAGTGCTGTCGACTTCGTTCCTTCCTGAAGAATTCGATCTAGTTTAGGTATAGCTGGCTTCCGAACGCATCGGATAAACTTGATGTAATCAAGGAATACTTCTAATAATAAACAGTAATATCGGATTCCTTCGCATGTAATAAATAATGATGCTAATAATACGCGGATTTTCTCAGCAGTGCTAACGCCGTTTCGTGCGGTTAATCAAGCGAAACGCTGCGAATGACGGAAAGTGGCCATTATCTCGGGGAAACGCGACGTGGGAATCAGAGCAAAACGTACGAGCGTCGTCGCGTTTTTCAAAATTATCTCCCGGTGTAAAGGGTAAAATGCAAAATCTGTGTATCGAGAGGAAGAGAGAGACGACAGGAGACGGGACTTTTATTTCCATCGCCGCGCGACTTCCCGGACGGCTCGATGCGCCCTCGGGACTTTTCCGCTTTTTCTCTCGTGGAGAGAACGGAAAACGGGAGCGTGTTCACGCGACAAAGGCGCGCGCGTACACGCGATCGAGACGAACGGTAGCCGCGAGAAGAGACGCGGGAAAGGGGGCGGGGGGGGGGGTTTCGGAGGATCGGGAGAGGCAGAAGTGGAAGAGGACGGTAGCAAGCCGGACACGCGTTTCGTGCGGCGCGTCTACCCGGTGTCGCGGAAATAATAGATGAACCACGGCTCGACCGAGCGTGCTACCGTGAGGACGACGGCAGTGGGGAGGCCGAACGGATGCGTTGGGAGGAGAGGAGGGGGACTAAACAATGTTTTTTAGCCACTGAAATCCCCCTGAATTTTTCATCGGCCCCTATGTTTTAACCCTTTCGCCACCCCGGGAGAGGAAGGGCTCTCCCTCCCCTTCTCCTCTCTCTCTCTCTCTCTCTCTCTCTCTCTCTCTGTTGCTCATTCGTTCTCTCCTTCCTCCCTCTCTGCCTGCATCACTCTTTCGTCTCTCTTCTTGAATTATGTACACGCCGGTGCTGTGCGCCGCGGTACCCGTCGTCATCGTCGTCGCCGCCGTCGTCCGCTCTTCGCAATCGTTACTATTGCAGTACGTAAAAAAAGAGCAAGACAAAAAGGGAGGGCGCAAGAGAGAGAGAGAGAGAGAGAGGGGGGGAGGGAAGAATCGAGAAGCGAGACGAGAGAGAGGAGAAGGATGGACGACGATCCGCGCGGAGCCCGCGTAAATCTTTTAATTATTTAATTAGCCGATAAGGAAGCAAAAAATGGCGTTGCGACGTCCACTATGACCGCGCCTCCTTCTCTCCTCTTCCGGCCCTTTCGCATCCCTTTACCATCCCTGGTGTTATCTTCGGGCGGAGACGAGCGTATTTTTCGATCGTCGTGTCCGCGGAATCTAGGCGAGTAATAACAGGTTTTTAACGAGAACGCCACCGTTGTCGTCGTCGTGGTCGTTGTTGTCGTCATCGTCGTCGCCGTTGCCGCCACCGTCACCGCCGCTCTGCCACTGTCTGTTGGCCACCCTTCCGCGCGCACACACACACACACACACCCTCCTTCGCATTCACCCCCCTCGCTCGGCGTAAGCAAGCGTGCAATATTGATAGACCGCGGGGATACCTATTTGCACGGTTACGCGGCGGCCGGGAAAGAGGAAGAGGAGGAACGTAAGAGGGAGAGAACGGTAAGAGGGGAACGGTGGGAGTGGAGAGGTGGCGGTCGGACGGGGGCGCGGGGTCTCTACATAAAACCATTATGTAATTACATCTAGGCTGGTCGAACGAACGAACGAAGGAACAAGGGGTGGACAGGGTTGGCGTGGGCGAGGAGACGACGAGGGCAGGAAGCTCGCGCGATAGAGTAGAGCAGAGGGTAGATGAGAGAAAGGGAGAAAGGGAGAGAAAGAGAGAGAGAAGCAGGCGAGCAGCAGGCGGGGTGGCTTGAATTTGATTTCAGAGAAAAGGGTTGATACTGCTACTGCCGGTTCCGATCGCGTGATCCGAACCACCCTTTCGCTCCCCCGTGCTACGTGTTACGTATCGTACGTGCATAAAGCCGCCTCGCGTTGCGGCCGAGCGGGATAGACAGGCAGAAGGGTATTAATACACGTACGTCTTCTCCCCCGCGCGAGTGCCTCCTCTCTCTCTCCCTTCAATCAGGATGGCCGAGGATTTCCCGAGCTCGTTTCTCCGGCCGCGTCAACGGGACGCGCTTTTGCTTACGTATGCGTGTACGACTTCGTTAGAATTTCTGTCAAAGTAATAGTAAGATCGACACGCCGGGACGGCATGAAAATTACCATTTCTTCCGTCTGTGGTCTCGCGTCTATGAATAGATTCATGGTAGAGTCTTCCGTAGTTTTGTTATTTTACTCCGACACATTTAACATACTATTTAATTACCATTTTTTAGTTGTGATAACTTTGTAAATATTGTTGGTAATATTTTTCTAAGTATGTTTCATTGTTGTACATAAATAAATATCTACACGGTACATAAAAATATATACGTAAGATAATATTTAATTAAAACTATATTAAAATTTATGTAAGTGTCTGTCTGCATTTCAAGATTAAACCACTTATTTTTAACTCGAGATTTGTTTACTTATGGAAGCGTGAAAAGCGAGAGGTAATTTTTCAATGTACTTCAATTTTTATAAACAACGCAATTTTTTAAAATATAAAGAAATAGTATTAACACATATTTTAATTCTAAAATTGATAACAAGTTATTAAAAAATTTCATATGGAAAAGTACAAAACTACGAAAAAAAGATCATCAATAATTTATTTCGACACGAAAACATATAATTGATAAATAGAATGGAGCGTCATGAAAAAAAATCTAGGTCATGTCCCCTAAGCGCTTTGCAAATTTTTATCGTCTCACCATTTATATATCGTAAACTAAATATACACGCTTCGTGACTGTAATATTATTTGCGCTCCCACTGAGACCTATTACGTTCGACCTTTATTATACCCGCTATTCCTTCTCGCGATTCTACCGCAAAGTAAATTTACTCGGTTGATTTAGCCCGCTCCTAATGAGTAGTGCTTTAGAAATTCGCCTCAATCAGTATTCAATTAAAAATATAACTCCTAGCCCGTTGGTTTAACTAATCTTCGAATTACCAATTATATACAAATTATTAACGCGTTAAGTTTCACTTATGCGACAAATATAACTGTCATCCTAAATAACATTTAAAATATGACAAAATTGATTCAAAAATGCGAAAGGGCTAAAGGTCGGTCATTGCCTATAATTTGCGAAAGGGTATAATAAGAACCGTTCTTCCCCCATTTTCGCAAGCTCGTGTAAAATCACATCGGATGTTACGCGCTTAACGAGGGGGATTTGAGAGATCGAAGCAATTGATCGGTTTGGTTATCGAGACGCGGGCCGCGGGCGCAGAATCACTCGCTTGATCGTTCAGTTGCTCGCGAACAGCGATTGAGGATTGTCAGCTCATCGGGATTGATCCTCCGGTAGATCGAGCATAACGAGAGGGTGTACGACAGGTTGAGGGCGCGTTGGTGAGGGCAGAGGGAAGGAGAAAGGGAGGGAGGGAGAGGCAGAGAGAGAGAGAGGGAGAGAGAGAGAGAGCCCTCTTCTCTCGCTTGCCGCAACGAGGCTGCTCGTTGGCGTTAGCGGTTTCGAGCTCGGTCTTTGATTTCGCCCTGACGTGTAGGCACTACGCGATACGCTTTGGTCAACCTCCCGTGGAAAAGGCACCCTCCTGGTCCTGGATCTCCATTACGGTAGTCATGGCGACCGCAATTGATTCCACGGGGGTGAGGGTGGACGGCGAAGAGAACGGAGAGAACGAGCGCGCGGGGGAGAGAACGACGGCCGACGGCCGACGTGGAGGACAAGGGTGTTTGGCGGAGGAAGAGAGAGAAAGAGAAGGGATGTTGGACCGAGAAAGGGAGAGAGAGCGAGAGAGAGAGAGAGTACGAGCGAGAGCGAGAAAGAGAGAGAGAGAGACCAAGAAGGGGTTGCGCAGGGAAAGGGGACACAGGCTCGGTCAGGACCCTGGCGCAAGGGGACGAATGCTCGGTGGAGATCGACAGAGGGCATGGTGTTACTATGGTGGTGCTACACGGCACTCCCTTTATCCGATACAATGCAGGCTAAATAGCACTGGTCAGTTCTATGGTGTTGGATTAGAGATACGTCGCTCGTTTGAGGCGAGCCACCCCGGACCGTATCGGATCGGACCGGACCGGATCCCCGCCCGCACTCCGCACCCTGGCGACCAACTCTCTCGCCATCACCGTCATCGCCGACCTCCGTCACGTTCGAATTACCTGCGTGGCGGCCACCGCCGCCGCCACCGCCTGCGTTAGCATCGAGTCCGGCAGTACAATCGAGAATCGATTTCATGTGCGAATTGTGGAGAGTCCGCGTAGGGCGATCGCCCGCCCCCCCTTCCTTCCATCAAGCGTCCGCGCGAAAGTTAGACGGGGTTCCATTGATACATGCGCTTGTTGATCTTTTGGGGTCGCGTTTGGGTAAAGTAGCACGGGATGATCAAAGCTAACGCGTCATAGTGCTCTTCGGCCTTAATTCGATACCTCGAACCGAGACGTATCAACGTAATCGTATATTTCAGGTATTCGCTCTTTAGGACGCAGGATCTAAGAAACGTGTACCACGTGTTAATTTCACGCTTGTCGCAAAATCAGAAACTCGATTAAAAAGCGATCAGACGAATATTAACACCGTTAAGCGAACAATATCGCGCCCGCGTCTCGCCTTATGGAGTAATTAACGTCCCGGAATCACTGAGTTAACAACGTATAAACTCAAAAGTCTCACGACGATCGAGAGACCGCGATCGATTCTCGCGGTAACGAAACACCGTATCTTTGGATCCTTTCGCGTGTTTCGAAGCTTCTCTCTGAAAAGTACCCGAAACTCACGACTACCGGGGACGTGTCGAGAACTTTGTCAACCGTATCGAAATTTTGAGAATGGGACGCTAACTTCAACAGAGGTTGCGATACTTTCGAGACGCACTGTACCCGCCCTCGCTGCGTATTATTACTATCACGGTCGCGGACATTATATAGTAGACGGCAGCTACCATTAGTGCGCTCGGCTGGCTGGTTGCGCTAGGTCTGGGCGCCTAGGCGCGATACGCCAACGAGTATTTAGTGCCTGATTGTACCGCTTTCTCTCTCTCCCCTCTCTCTTTCGCTGTCTCTCTCTCTCCCTCTCATCGGAGGTATACGGCGGCGCGATGCCGACAGGGTCGGCGGGCGCGAGAGAGGCATTTGAAGAGGGACGCGAATGGAAGGCGGGAGGTGTGGGTGGAGAGAGAGAAGCAGCCATTGTCCAAAGTGCCAAAGTTACATGGCGCGTCGTAACTTACGTCGTATTATGTAGGTACACGCGAGGCCGCGTATACCTAAGGTACACGACCGCTTAAGTTTCGACGAGGCGCACCCCGGTATCTCCCTTACACGACGAGCACTGTAAACAGAAAGCGAGCGAGCGAGCGAGCGAGCAAGGAAGAGGAAAGACTGGCCGAGGGTGAGGAAGACAGAGAGAAAGAGAGAGAGACGGAGAGCGAAAGAGAGAAACGAGCGAAAGGAAAGGGTGAGGGGGGTGGAAAGGGAGATACAACGTCCGCCTGGAACGATCGATAAAAGTAAAATTGTCATAACGCGGAACGACAACGAAGACGAGGGTGACGACGACGACGACGATGACGATCACGAAGTCGACGTGAATGTTGCACGCGAGTGATCGCGCATTCCGGGATTTCTTTACAGCTTGATGAGAAGAACGGCGCGAGCTTCCTCGCTCCTTTGCTCTCTCGTGCGTACACGCGCTTTACGTCGTAAAACTTGAAATTACCTAGTCCGGTAATAAGAGAGTCGCCTTAATCCGCGTAATTACA